>NC_067403.1:135895756-135905757 GCF_016432865.1 Antechinus flavipes
TATCTTATTTGATTCCTACCATTCTTAAATGTGTTTTTTGTAAACAACATATTGTTGGGTTCTAATTTTTAATTCATTCTGCTATCCATTTCTATTTTATGAGATCATCCCATTCACATTCAATGTGATAATTACTATTTGTGAATTTCCCTGCTATCTTATTTTTAATCACTATTTTCCTTTTGAATCTTTCTTTTTACCTTACCCCTATAATCTTTTCTTCTCCCCTTACCTTCTTATTCTTTATTTTACCCATCCATATGAAAGTCTCCCTTATCCTCTTCCTTTCACCCTCCTCCTGTTCATCTACACAACCTTTTAATCTATACACTTCTATATATAGACCTCTATACACCCTCCCCCAATCTGTTTTTAGCTTTCTCATTTCTCTAGAAGTTGATTTCTAAACTTCTCCAGATGTTGTTTCCTCTTCAACCCAAATGAGAAAACGTTTCCATCATTACCAACCCTCTACTCTCACCTGCTTTCTTTGTATTAAGTCTTCCTCCATGCATTATTTTTATGAGATAATTACTCTTTTCAATTTTTCCTGCCTAATTTTGTGTCTTAGACTTATTCTCTCATAGACATATTCCATCCATATCAGCCTTAAACTTTTTTCAAACTATCTTAGTAACAATAAGTTTTGAGTACTGCTAACATGTTCAGATCTCACAAATAAATAGTTTGACCTCAATGAGTGACTTATGATTAATGTTTAATATTTTCCTTATATTTCTTCTGGATCTTGTACTGAGTTCTTCTTTGTTTGTTTTTATAAATGCTCAAAAGTCTTTCAGCTCATCAAATATCTTTGTTTTCTAAAAGAGGAAAGTGTTTGAATGCATGAACAAAAAGGGTTTTTTTTCCTAGTATTAGGTCCCACAATTCTTAGAATTCGGTGTTCTTGGTCCTTTCCCACCAGCTTCTGAAATTATTTGCTTGCTATTTTGTTAGGGCAGAATTCAGGGAGGAGGTATATATGGATTTAATGTGGCAAAGCAGATAGAAATGTGTTCCATGCCACAAAGCATCCCAATATTTGAGGATTTGGGAGTCACCGAAGATCAGCACAAAAGGGCTAATGGCTGGGAACCACGCTGCCATGAGGTCTGAAATGGCCAGGATCCATTGATTAGATTTGTTACTGTTAAAGAGATAAAATGACAAACCAGAATAAATAGAATAAAAGGAGGCATATATGCTCACTAGTAGGAGAATACCAAGAGTGGCTCTTTTCTCAGGGAAAGTTCTGGGAGAGAGATGTGAGCTATGAATATGTTGGACTTGCTGATGGTGTCTGTGTAGGAGAAGCACTAAAAAGGCATCAGCCCAGATCATGAATCCCACACATATAATATCAGGAATAGAAAAGACAATTGCTGATAAATGGTCAAAGGATATGAACAGACAATTTTCAGAGGATGAAATTGAAACTATTACCACTCATATGAAAGTGTTCCAAATCATTATTGATCAGAGAAATGCAAATTAAGACAACTCTGAGATACCACTACACACCTGTCAGATTGGCTAAGATGACAGGAAAAAATAATGATGAATGTTGGAGGGGATGCGGGAAAACTGGGACACTGATGCATTGTTGGTGGAGCTGTGAACGAATCCAACCATTCTGGAGAGCAATCTGGATTTATGCCCAAAAAATTATCAAATTGTGCATACCCTTTGATCCAGCAGTGTTTGTATTGGGCTTATATCCCAAAGAAATACTAAAGAAGGGAAAGGGACCTGTATGTGCCAAAATGTTTGTAGCAGCCCTATTTGTAGTGGCTAGAAACTGGAAAATGAATGAATGCCCATCAATTGGAGAATGGCTGGGTAAATTGTGGTATATGAATGTTATGGAATATTATTGTTCGGTAAGAAATGACCAGCAGGATGAATACAGAGAGGACTGGTGAGACTTACATGAACTGATGCTAAGTGAAATGAGCAGAACCAGGAGATCATTATACACTTCGACAACGATATTGTATGAGGACATATTTTGATGGAAGGTGATTTCTTTGACAAAGAGACCTAACTGAGTTTCTTTTTATATATATATATATATCATTTATCCATTGAAACTCAGTTAGGTTCCAGCAGGACGAATACTAGAGTCTTGGAGAGACCATACATATGCTAAGTGAGATGGCAGAACCAGGAGATCATTATACACTTTGACAACGATATTGTATGAGGAGATTCGTCCTGATGAGAACTGAGTTTCAATGGATAAATGATGGACAAAAGCAGCTACACCCAAAGAAAGAACACTGGGAAACGAATGTGAATTATCTGCATTTTTGTTTTTCTTCCCGGGTTATTTATACCTTCTGAATCCAATTCTCCCTATGCAACAAGAGAACTGTTCGGTTCTGCACACATATATTGTATCTAGGATATACTGCAACATATCCAACATATAAAGGACTGCTTGCCATCTAGGGGAGGGGGTGGAGGGAGGGAGGAGAAAAAATTGGAACAGAAACGAGTGCAAAGGATAATGTTGTAAAAAAAAATTACCCTGGCATGGATTCTGTCTATATAAAGTAATTATTAAATAAAATTTAAAAAAAAAAAGAAAAGAAAAGAAAAGACAATTGCAAAAAGTGAGACATTGAAAGAGATAGGAGAGAACATTGACCAGTATCCCAGATACCACATCCTTGTATCATTAGTCATATATCTTGCTTTATGCATAGTTCCAAGAAAAGTAAAATTGACCAGCAGGGAGAAGCACCAGCAGAAGAAGCAAGAAGGGACAATATAGTTTGGGGCTTGGGTTTTGAATTCTGCCCACCTGGAGTTACTCGGACTGATAGTGATGACCTGAAAACCACTCAAAAGGCAGGTGATGTTGAGGAAAATGCCCCGGGATATATTATAAAGATAAACAATTAGTTTACATCCAAAAGGACCCAAGAAATTTTTAACACACAACATATAATCATTAGAGGGATTCCCTTGGAGAGAAACACTTTTGAGTTGGCCAAGGCTAAGTGGGCAAAAAGGCACTCTATGGTCCTCAGCTTGTGACCGATAAGGAAAGTGAAGGTGAAAAGACTCAGGAGGAAAAAAATGCCAAGAATCCCAACTGCCATCTGAATAAGGAAGACACTGCCCAGTACCAAATCTCTATGCATTGTTTTCTTGAAATCTTGGGAAGAACCAGTCAGTGCTGGGAAATCCTACAGGAAAATGAAGAGATTTATTTAGGTTTTTAAGAGTATTACTGAAGAGACTGTGGATCCTTTTAGGGAAGCAAAGAACAACTTGTGGATTTGGTTGAATTTTCATATAATTGTACTTAAACCACTGAGTTTAAACCAGTGGTTGTATTTTCTGTGTTTTTCCCTGGTTTCAAGGATGTGAAAGTTAGCAAATTATTTTGAAATAACATAGATATGACACCAGGAGTCCATCTTCCATTCCAAATCCTTTTTTTATCCTTTGGTGCTTTTGATGCTATATGCTAGAAGAAGGAATTCACAAGTTCAATTTCAAAATGTAATATAGTACAAATCTTTTCACAATGCAATATTAAAAGGTGAAAATTTTGAATAAAATAATTAATTACACCTTAAATGAGAAATTATCACACAAAGTCAACACAGTGCACTTCTCTCAATGTCAGATGCATCTTGCTTTAAATTACATGACAGTAGTAGCTTTTTTACAATATTTTGATGGGGATTAAATGAGAAAATATGACAATTGGTTGGCAAGCTTTAAAATGCTATAAATTATGCTATTTATAAGAATCTATCAACTTAATCTTTAAAAATGATGAAATTTATCACCTGGCATGTGTATGTGTATCTGTGTATGTATATGTAAATATTTTATGGCACTTTTAAAATTTCAATAAAAACATATGAAAAATGTTTTTAATTTTAAGAAAGACTCCAGTTTTTTCTGTTTTTCTTTGGTAGTTTGTCTCTGATTAATAGACAGAATGAGCAAGAAGCTGAAGAGGACTTTAACCCTTGACAGCTTCTATACAGATAGAGAGCAGACTCTAAATCCTGAGGAGACTAAAAACAGGCAGTCCCCAGGTGAATCCCCAAAGGAGGAGATTGTCTGTTCCTCAGCACAGATGAACCTCATAGAAGTGATTAAAAAGGCTCTCACAAGGGAGCTAGAAGAAAAATGGGGAAAGCAGAGTGAGGCTTGGGAAAAGGAGAGGGAGGCTTGGCAAAAGAGCCTGGAGAAAGTTAAAGAGAGAGTGGATAAAGAAGTAAAATCCTTGAAAAATAGGATTAGTGAACTGGAAACAGAAAACAGCTCTCTAAAAAACAAAATTGGCGAAATGGAAAAAAATTCCACAGAACAAAAGAACTCAATTGGACAATTAGAGAAAGATTTTTAAAAACTGAAAATCAGAATTGAACAAGTGGAATTGAATGACTCGAGGAGACAAGAAGAATCAGTCAAGCAAATCCAAAAAAATCAAACAATGGAGAAAAATGTGAAATACCTTCTGGGGAAGACAACAGACCTGGAAAACAGATCCAGGAGAGACAATCTGAGAATCATTGGACTCCCAGAAAAACATGATGAAAAAAAGAGCCTGGACACTGTCTTCCAGGAAATTATCAAAGAGAACTGCCCAGAAGTCATAGGAACAGAGGGAAAAATAAACATTGAAAGGATTCATCGATCACCCACTGAAAGGGATCCTAAAATCAAAACACCAAGGAATATAGTGGCCAAATGCCAGAACCCTCAGATGAAAGAAAAAATATTGCAAGCGGCTAGAAAAACCCAATTCAAGTATCAAGGAGCCACAATAAGGATCACTCAGGATCTGGCAGCATCCACATTAAATGATCGAAGGGCCTGGAATATGATATTCCGAAAGGCTAAGGAACTTGGTATGCAACCAAAAATAACTTACCCAGCGAGAATGAGCATCTTTTTCCAGGGAAGAAGATGGACATTCAACGAAGTAAGCGAATTTCATCTATTTCTGATGAAAAAACCAGAACTTAACAAAAAGTTTGATCTACAAATATAGAACTCAAGAGAAATCTAAAAAGGTAAAGATTAATCTTGGGAACTATATTTTGACTATATAGATGTATAAAGAATACATGTATACCTTGTTCTAGAAATTGATGTGGAAAGGACATTGTACCAGAAAAAGGGTAAAGTGGGGGTAGTACATCTCATGAAGAGGCATAGGAAACCTATTATATCTGAGAGAAAGAATGGAGGGGGATGAATATAGTGGGTATCTTACTGCCTTCAGAATTGGCTGTAAGTGAAAAATCTTAAGACATATTCAATCTATGGTGAAACTTCTCCCATCTCATTGAAAAGTGAGAAGGGAAAAGTGGAAAGGGAAGGAATAAGCTAAGCGGAAGGGAATACGGGAACTGGGAGGGAAAGGGGTAAGATAGGGGGAGGAACTCTAAGGCGGGGGGAGGGACACTAAAAAGGGAGGGCTGTGAGAAGCAAGGGGTGCTCACAAGCTTAATACTTGGAAGGGGGGGAAAGGGGAAAGAAGGGAGGAAAGCATAAACCGGGGTTAACAAGATGGCAAGTAATACAGAATTGGTCATTCTAACCATAAACGTGAACGGGGTAAACTCCCCCATAAAGAGGAAGCGGTTAGCAGAATGGATTAAAAGCCAGAATCCTACAATATGTTGTTTACAGGAAACACACCTGAAGCGGGGAGATACATGCAGGTTAAAGGTAAAAGGTTGGAGCAAAATCTACTATGCTTCAGGTGAAGTCAAAAAAGCAGGGGTAGCCATCCTGATCTCAGATCAAGCTAAAGCAAAAATTGACCTAATTAAAAGAGATAAGGAAGGACACTATATCTTGCTAAAGGGTAGCATGGATAATGAAGCACTATCTATATTAAATATATATGCACCAAGTGGGGTAGCATCTAAATTCTTAAAAGAGAAACTAAGAGAGCTGCAAGAAGAAATAGACAGTAAAACTATAATAGTGGGAGATCTTAACCTTGCACTCTCAGAATTAGATAAATCAAACCACAAAATAAATAAGAAAGAAGTCAAAGAGGTAAATAGAATACTAGAAAAGTTAGATATGATAGATCTCTGGAGAAAATGTAATGGAGACAGAAAGGAATATACTTTCTTTTCAGCAGTTCATGGAACCTATACAAAAATTGACCATATATTAGGACATAAAAACCTCAAACTCAAATGCAGTAAGGCAGAAATAGTAAATGCATCCTTTTCAGACCACGATGCAATGAAAATTACATTCAACAAAAAAGCAGGGGGAAGTAGACCAAAAAATAATTGGAAACTAAATAATCTCATACTAAAGAATGATTGGGTGAAACAGCAAATCATAGACATAATTAATAACTTCACCCAAGAAAACGATAATAATGAGACATCATACCAAAATGTATGGGATGCAGCCAAAGCGGTAATAAGGGGAAATTTCATATCTCTAGAGGCCTATTTGTATAAAATAGAGAAAGAGAAGGTCAATGAATTGGGTTTGCAATTAAAAATGCTAGAAAAGGAACAAATTAAAAACCCCCAGTCAAACACTAAACTTGAAATTCTAAAAGTAAAAGGTGAGATCAATAAAATTGAAAGTAAAAAAACTATTGAATTGATTAATAAAACTAAGAGTTGGTTCTATGAAAAAACCAACAAAATAGACAAACCCTTAGTAAATCTGATTAAAAAAAGGAAAGAGGAAAATCAAATTGTTAGTCTTAAAAATGAAAAGGGAGAACTCACCACTAACGAAGAGGAAATTAGAGCAATAATTAGGAGTTACTTTGCCCAACTTTATGCCAATAAATTCGACAACTTAAATGAAATAGAAAAATACCTCCAAAAATACAGCTTGCCCAAACTAACAGAGGAAGAAGTAAATATCCTAAACAGTCCCATCTCAGAAAAAGAAATAGAACAAACTATCAATCAACTCCCTAAGAAAAAATCCCCAGGACCAGATGGACTTACATGTGAATTCTACCAAACATTTAAAGAACAATTAACTCCAATGTTATATAAACTATTTGAAAAAATAGGGATTGAAGGAGTCCTACCAAACTCCTTTTATGACACAGATATGGTACTGATACCTAAACCAGGTAGGCTGAAAACAGAGAAAGAAAATTATAGACCAATCTCCCTAATGAATATTGATGCTAAAATCTTAAATAAAATATTAGCAAAAAGATTACAGAAAATCATCCCCAGGATAATACACTATGACCAAGTAGGATTTATACCAGGAATGCAGGGCTGGTTCAATATTAGGAAAACTATTAGCATAATTGACTATATCAATAACCAAACAAACAAAAACCACATGATCATCTCAATAGATGCAGAAAAAGCATTTGATAAAATCCAAGAAACATTCCTAATAAAAACACTTGAGAGCATAGGAATAAATGGACTTTTCCTTAAAATAGTCAGGAGCATATATTTAAAACCATCAGTAAGCATCATATGCAATGGGGAAAAACTGGAATCTTTCCCAGTAAGATCTGGAGTGAAGCAAGGTTGCCCACTATCACCATTATTATTTAATATCGTATTAGAAACACTAGCCTCGGCAATAAGAGTCGAGAAAGATATTAAAGGAATTAGAGTAGGCAATGAGGAAACCAAACTATCACTCTTTGCAGATGATATGATGGTATACCTAGAGAACCCCAGAGATTCTACCAAAAAGCTATTGGAAATAATTCATAATTTTAGCAAAGTAGCTGGCTACAAAATAAATCCCCATAAATCCTCAGCATTTTTATACATCACCAACAAAACCCAACAGCAAGAGATACAAAGAGAAATTCCATTCAGAATAACTGTTGATACCATAAAATATTTGGGAATCTATCTACCAAAGGAAAGTCAGGAATTATATGAGCAAAATTATAAAAAAGTCTCCACACAAATAAAGTCAGACTTAAATAATTGGAAAAATATTAAGTGCTCTTGGATCGGCCGAGCGAACATAATAAAGATGACAATACTCCCTAAACTAATCTATTTATTTAGTGCTATACCAATCAGACTTCCAAGAAAATATTTTATTGATCTAGAAAAAATAACAACAAAATTCATATGGAACAATAAAAAGTCGAGAATCTCAAGGGAATTAATGAAAAAAAAAATCCAATGAAGGTGGCCTAGCTGTACCTGATCTAAAATTATATTATAAAGCAGCAGTCACCAAAACCATTTGGTATTGGCTAAGAAATAGATTAGTGGATCAGTGGAAAAGGCTAGGCTCACAAGACAGAATAGTCAATTATAGCAATCTAGTGTTTGACAAACCCAAAGCCCCTAACTTCTGGGAAAAGAATTCATTATTTGATAAAAACTGCTGGGATAATTGGAAATTAGTATGGCAGAAATTAGGCATGGACCCACACTTAACACCATATACCAAGATAAGATCAAAATGGGTCTATGACCTAGGCATAAAGAACGAGACTATAAATAAATTAGAGGAACATAGAATAGTTTATCTCTCAGACTTGTGGAGGAGAAAGAAATTTGTGACCAAAGATGAACTAGAGACCATTACTGATCACAGAATAGAAAATTTCGATTACATCAAATTAAAAAGCTTTTGTACAAATAAAACAAATGCAAATAAGATTAGAAGGGAAGCAACAAACTGGGAAAACATTTTCACAGTTAAAGGTTCTGATAAAGGCCTCATTTCCAAAATATATAGAGAACTGACTCAAATTTATAAGAAATCAAGCCATTCTCCAATTGATAAATGGTCAAAGGATATGAACAGACAATTTTCAGAGGATGAGATTGAAACTATTACCACTCATATGAAAGAGTGTTCCAAATCATTATTGATCAGAGAAATGCAAATTAAGACAACTCTGAGATACCACTACACACCTGTCAGATTGGCTAAGATGACAGGAAAAAATAATGATGAATGTTGGAGGGGATGCGGGAAAACTGGGACACTAATGCATTGTTGGTGGAGTTGTGAACGAATCCAACCATTCTGGAGAGCAATCTGGAATTATGCCCAAAAAATTATCAAATTATGCATACCCTTTGATCCAGCAGTGTTTCTATTGGGCTTATATCCCAAAGAAATACTACAGAAGGGAAAGGGACCTGTATGTGCCAAAATGTTTGTAGCAGCCCTGTTTGTAGTGGCTAGAAACTGGAAAATGAATGGATGCCCATCAATTGGAGAATGGCTGGGTAAATTGTGGTATATGAATGTTATGGAATATTATTGTTCTGTAAGAAATGACCAGCAGGATGAATACAGAGAGGACTGGCGAGACTTACATGAACTGTTGCTAAGTGAAATGAGCAGAACCAGGAGATCATTATACACTTCGACAACGATATTGTATGAGGACATATTTTGATGGAAGTGGATTTCTTTGACAAAGAGACCTGAGTTTCAATTGATAAATGACGGACAAAAGCAGCTACACCCAAAGAAAGAACACTGGGAAACGAATGTAAACTATCTGCATTTTTGTTTTTCTTCCCGGATTATTTATACCTTCTGAATCCAATTCTCCCTACGCAACAAGAGAACTGTTCGGTTCTGCAAACATATATTGTATCTAGGATATACTGCAACATATCCAACATATAAAGGACTGCTTGCCATCTAGGGGAGGGGGTGGAGGGAGGGAGGGGGAAAAAAATCGGAACAGAAACAAGTGTCAATATAATGTAATTATTAAATAAAAAATTAAAAAAAAAGAGAAAAAAAAAGAAAGTACATTTAAATTTAAGACAGGTCAATTAGAATTATCTTTTTTATTTATTATTTAATTATTATTATTATTAGAATTATTTTTTTCTCCTTTTATATGTATTTTTCTACTGTTTAACCTTTATTCACAAAGATCCATGACATCCGTGACATGCAAGTGATTTTGATTTAAGTGAGGGAGAGCTGGTTTATGACTACCAGGGATGATTTCATTTGGCAATAAAAATACATAGAACCATTTGAATTGGGTACATTGAGAGAATTAT
>NC_067403.1:135906257-135926251 GCF_016432865.1 Antechinus flavipes
CTTTTTTACAGAGAAAATAAATAGTTTGCAACACTTTGGGACTTTATCTTAAAGTTAACTTTGAGATAACTTTAAAGTTGATAATTAAATCCTTTTAAATTGGTGTCATGTCTAACATAGATTTCTATTATCTTTCCTGATTCCCCAGTTATTACCTTCTTGTTCCTTAATTATCTTCTCCTAATTATATGTGAATATCAAAATCAAGGAAATTTCCCTTTCCCCCCAGAACTAATGTAGACACTTTATAGATCCATATTGAATTTAATTAATTGGTTAGATAGTCTCAAATTATAACTCTACTTCTTCATTGGTAACTGAGATATTGCATTACAATAGTATTGACACAAATGTCCTTGAAGATTAGATTGCTTTATTTCATATCTACTTGAGGTGTTCACAGTTTTACCTAAGAGAAATTGTCATGATTCCCAAAAAGGTTAATATAAAGTATTAAAGTGACACAATTTTTTTTTTGTTTTTTTTTTTTTAATTTTATTTTATTTAGTAATAACTTTGTATTGACAGAATCCATGCCAGGATAATTTTTACACATTATCCCTTGCAATCACTTATGTTTCGTTTTTTCCCCTCCCTCCCTCCTCCCCCCCCTCCAAGATGGCAAGCAGTCCTATATATGTTAAATATGTTGCAGTATATCCTAGATACAATACATATTTGCAGAACCGAACAGTTCTCCCGCTGCACAGGGAGAATTGGATTCAGAAGGTAAAAATAACTCAGGAAGAAAATCAAAAATGCAAATAGTTCACATTCATTTCCCAGTATTCCTTCTCTGGGTGTAGCTGTTTCTGTCCATCATTTCTCCAATGAAACTCAGTTAAGTCTCTTTGTCAGAGAAATCCACTTCCATCAGAATACATCCTCATACAATATCGTTGTCGAAGTGTATAATGATCTCCTGGTTCTGCTCATCTCACTTAGCATCAGTCCATGTAGGTCTCTCCAAGCCTCTCTGTATTCATCCTGCTGGTCATTCCTTACAGAGCAATAATATTCCATAACATTCATATACCACAATTTATCCAGCCATTCTCCAATTGATGGGCATCCATTCATTTTCCAGTTTCTAGCCACTACAAACAGGGCTGCTACAAACATTTTGGCACATACAGGTCCCCTTCCCTTTTTTAGTATCTCTTTGGGGTATAAGCCCAATAGAAACACTGCTGGATCAAAGGGTATGCACAGTTTGATAACTTTTTGGGCATAATTCCAGATCGCTCTCCAGAATGGCTGGATTCGTTCACAACTCCACCAACAATGCATCAGTGTCCCTGTTTTCCCGCATCCCCTCCAACATTCATCATTATTTTTTCCTGTCATCTTAGCCAATCTGACAGGTGTGTAGTGATATCTCAGAGTTGTCTTAATTTGCATTTCTCTGATCAAAAGTGATTTGGAACACTCTTTCATGTGAGTGGTAATAGTTTCAATTTCATCCTCTGAGAATTGTCTGTTCATATCCTTTGACCATTTATCAATTGGAGAATGGCTTGATTTTTTATAAATTTGAGTCAGTTCTCTATATATTTTGGAAATGAGGCCTTTATCAGAACCTTTAATTGTAAAGATGTTTTCCCAGTTTGTTACTTCCCTACTAATCTTGTTTGCATTCGTTCTGTTTGTACAAAGGCTTTTTAATTTGATATAATCAAAATTTTCTATTTTGTGATCGGTAATGGTCTCTAGTTCATCTTTGGTCACAAATTTCTTTCTCCTCCACAAGTCTGAGAGATAAACTATCCTATGTTCCTCTAATTTATTTATAATCTCGTTCTTTATGCCTAGGTCATGGACCCATTTTGATCTTATCTTGGTATGTGGTGTTAAGTGTGGGTCCTTGCCTAATTTCTGCCATACTAATTTCCAGTTATCTCAGCAGTTTTTATCAAATAATGAAATCTTATCCCAAAATTTAGAATCTTTGGGTTTGTCAAACACTAGATTGCTATAGTTGACTATTCTGTCTTGTGAACCTAACCTTTTCCACTGATCAACTAATCTATTTCTAAGCCAATACCAAATGGTTTTGGTGACTGCTGCTTTATAATATAATTTTAGATCAGGTACAGCTAGACCACCTTCATTTGATTTTTTTTTCATTAATTACCTTGAGATTCTCGACTTTTTATTGTTCCATATGAATTTTGTTGTTATTTTTTCTAAATCATTAAAATATTTTCTTGGAAGTCTGATTGGTATAGCACTAAATAAATAGATTAGTTTAGGGAGTATTGTCATCTTTATTATATTTGCTCGGCCTATCCAAGAGCACTTAATATTTTTCCAATTATTTAAGTCTGACTTTATTTGTGTGAAAACTTTTTTGTAATTTTGCTCATATAATTCCTGACTTTCCTTTGGTAGGTAGATTCCCAAATATTTTATGCTATCAACAGTTATTTTGAATGGAATTTCTCTTTGTATCTCTTGCTCTTGGATTTTGTTGGTGGTGTATAAGAATGCTGAGGATTTATGGGGATTTATTTTGTATCCTGCTACTTTGCTAAAATTATGAATTATTTCTAATAGCTTTTTAGTAGAATCTCTGGGGTTTTCTAGGTATACCATCATATCATCTGCAAAGAGTGATAGTTTGGTTTCCTCATTGCCTACTCTAATTCTAAAGTGACACAATTTTCAATAATTTAAATTGTTCATTATATTCAAATCTTAGAAGATAGAATTTCTAAGTTAATGTTGGGGTGGGAGAAGCAAAAAAAAAAATCTCCTGGTGGTGAAAATCTAAGGCAATTAAAATATCCTATGTTACTTAAGTTGCCTTTAGATAACTGACCCATCAGTTTTCAATGCAGTTATTTTACCCTTTACTGATCCTACATCTTTGGCTTTCTAGTGTGATGGAATCAGTTAAGTCTTGAACTTTATAGCATGGCCTTCCAGAAATCTATGTAATCTTTGTGCCAAAATTAAATATCAAATTTGGCCAAGTAACAAATGCATTCAAAATTGTCTTTTTATCTAAAACTGAGTGACAATAGATGATAGGAAAAATGAAATGATCAGTCAGGTAAAAGAAAATTAACTGTTATAGACTAATTTCAGACACAAAAGAGTATCCATTTTATTATTATAATTTTCTAAATTGGCATTTCATTCCAGGTGCTATTGGTGTACTTAATTCCAATAGAGGCATGGTATAACTGATTATGAACACATCACAGACAGTCTCATTTAATGTTAAGTGGGACTTGCAGCAGATTTCTTTGTTTTATGTAATGTAAATTTGCCAGAAGACCTAGGGAAGGAGGGAGGAAGAGAGGGTGCTTTGTATCCCTAGAGAAAGGGGGATAGTACATGTCCAAAAACAAGAGGGAGGAGGGTCCAGAGAAGAAACACAAGTTGAGCATGCAAATTAGGGAAAGACATGAATACAAATAAGAAAGGATAGACAACTGGAAGGACTGGGGACAGGAAAATTAGTATCAATGTGTGGGCACACAAAAGACTGGATCAGGGCAAAGATCTCCTCTCTTGCAGGGGTTAGAGATCTGAAATCAAATTCCAATCAAGCTGAAGTATGTGTGTCATTCTTCATCTATTCTCATGCCCCTTCTTTTTTTCACTTGGAGTCTGTTTTATTTGTTTTTGGTGGAGCAGTCGATGGAAGTTTATGATGAGAAACCCATATAAAATGAAAAAGAAAATAAGAACAGAGAATGGGAGTACAGTGCTGTGCAGTAAAGTTAATATAGTTGGGGGTTTTGTGGTTTGGGTTTTGGTTCTTGGAATTTTTTGGGAGGAGGTTGGAATGTGAATTGTTTTTGGAGATTTTAGCCCAAGAATATGAACTATTATTTTAGCTTTGTATTTAAATATATGTCAAATGTCTTATGAGTTAAATAGTTTTTATAAGCTAGTCCAGGGATCAAACATGAATGCATAAAATTATTATAATTATTATTATGGGGAAATTCCTTGAGAATTCCAAATGTGCAGGATTAATTTTAAATTGAGGACTGTCTGGAAGGAAAAGATTAGGTTAGTGAATCATTTGTATCTTTTTAGTGGAAACCTCACTAGACTGTAAATTAGTTCTAGTTTCAGGAAACATTTAAGTATAGACACTTTACTACTTACAATAATCACTAAAAATAATATTTTTTTCAGGATATCTGAAAATAAGGAACTATATTTTTTCATCATACTACATTAATTCACATGCTCAGAAATGTCTACAAATCATTGGTGATGATTAAATATATAGTACAAGCTTTTGTTTAAGGTATTTTAAAATATATATATACTACCTGTCAAGTAATAATTTTTAATTGGTGAGGGCCAAAATTAATGCCAAAAATTGACATTTAGAAATATGACAAAACAAAAAATTACCCCTCTAAATGTGTATTTTGCAAAGAGATATTAATTCAAATTAGTTTCAGTTTTTCTACATCACTTTGGTGTTGAGTAGACTCTGGGCTCTATAAGACTGTACAAATGAATGTCAAAGGAAGAAAATATTTGATATGTTCTATCAACCTCAAAGGCTTGGAATATGGGGATAAGAGAATAATGAAGGGTTTGTGATCAAAGAACTTTCCTAATTTTTGAAGGATCAAGCTTATCATATTTGTTATATGTTGAAAAATGTAGTGACTTTCAAAGATCATCATTTAAGACATAAGTGGATTAAAGTGTTCATCATGGAACCCTACTAATGAAATCAGATTCCTAATATTTTAACAGATGGGAAATAGTCTCTAAGTTTATACTGACAAAAAATGAGGCCACACAGAAAATCATTTAAACTTGTGTGTGTGTGTGTACATAAATACATGCATACAAACACACACTCAGACACACATGCCATTCACACAGAATTTGATGTGAGGTACACAGTAGCTACAGGTCACAAAAGTATATGTTATTCTCCAAAAATCCAGAAGTCCAGGGTTTTTGTTGTTGTTGTTGTTGTTGATGTTGTTGTTGTTGCTTCTTGTTTGTTTTTGTTTATTTCCCTAAAAGTATACCAATTGATCCCCACATTAAGCAGACTTTAGATTATCTGAAAATATGGGTCTACCTTTGTAAAGGGCAGGACTCTGTATGATTGATTTAATCCTACAACAAAATGTTAACTCAGTGGAATTGATAATATAATGGTTATCTAGTTTCACATGTGAGTTCTCTAGTTCAGTATGATTGAATTAAGATAATGATTTTCTAGTATTTAGTATAGTTCTACAAGTTGAAACCTATTCTACAAGACTGACACCTACGATCATCTGGGAGCGGGGGAGACACACTTCAAGATTCTCTTGGTGGCTGGTCTATCTCCTTCACTTCTCCACTGAGATGAGAGAGATTCCATCTTTGATCAGCCTGGTAGTGGCTCTCCTGCCCCCTGCTTTCCTTTACTGCAACCAAGACCCTTTAAGGAAGACCTCCAGAAAGCTACCCCAGGCCCCAGGTGAAGGGAGATGGACTGTGAAGGAGATAATAAAGACTTTGGACTTTATCCCTGACTATTCTCATGGTGATTATTTTGCTGAAACAAAGGCTGATCCCAAAACCTCCAGAAAGCTCACCAGAACAATACATATATTCAATAAGTGACTCAAACAATCAAAATAACTCTTCTCTTCTTTTGTTACTCTAGATTAAAAAAATATAGCATGTAAAAATTATAGAAAACATTTTGAAACCCTATTGGCCAAGAAACTGGAACGTGAGTAGATGCCCATCAATTGGAGAATGGTTGAATAAACTGTGGTATATGAATATTATGGAATATTATTGTTCGGTAAGAAATGACCAACAGGATGATTTCAGAAAGGCCTGGAGCGACACTAACTGATGCTGAGTGAAACGAGCAGGGCCAGGAGGAGATCATTATGTACTTCAACAACAATATAATGATCAATTCTGATGGACCTGACCATCTTTAGCAATGAGATGAACCAAATCAGTTCCAATGGAGCAGTAACGAACTGAACCAGCTATACCCAGCGAAAGAACTCTGACTAAGAACCATTATATTGAATTCCCAATACCATGCCTGAATTTTTGATTTCCTTCACAGGCTAATTATACAATATTTCAGAGTCTGATTCTTTTTGTACAGCAAAATAGTGGCTTGGTCATGTATACTTATGGTGTATCTAATTTATACTTAATATATTTAACATCTACTGGTCATCCTGACATCTAGGGGAGGGAGTAAGAGGAAGGAAGGGAAAAATTGGAACAAAAGGTTTGGCAATTGTCAATGCTGTAAAATTACCCATACATATAACTTGTAAATAAAAAGCTACAAAAAAAGAAGAGAAAAGAAACCCTATTGGCCAGCTGCCTTATAAATATATTTCCCATTCTGAAACAGTCCAGAAATAGCAAGTGAAAATGTTTAATCTTTTAAATAAATGGATAGCCATGACTATCTTGCAATGATAGATGTAAAAATAATTTGTAATGTATGATTTTTAAAAAGTAGCACTAAGCCATTTATTTTAAGTGAAGTTGAGTGGTAGAGAAGCAAAATGCTGAGGGTAAGCTGGGATCTGGGTTCAAACAATTTGCTACCCAGGTGAATTTAGTCAATTTTTTCCTGTCTTCTTTGAGCTTTAAATCTATGGAATGAAAACATTTTTAATGATAAATGATGGATACTTAAAATGAAACATTACTTAAATATATGAACCTATCCTATAAGCTCAAAATTTGAAAGTACCAGATCTCTGCTGATAAGAACCTGGACTTGGATTCTAGGAGATAAGAGTTTAAATCATAACTAAGGCTCATATTAGCTGTGTGATCTTAGGCATTCTGTGTCTCCATTTATGCATTGATAAAAGGAAGAATCAGAATAAAATGAATTGTAATACTATTTCCAGTTTAAAATCTATGATCTTCTGAAGATCAGAAATTTCACTGGGGTGATTATCTCTCTATATCTTAGTATATAGTTTCCTCACATTTTTGTGGACAAAAATAAAATCAACAAAATCAACTGATTAATCATTTTCAGTTTGTTGTTCATTTTCTATGATTCATTTCCTTAAACTTAAATAGAATCATCCTAGAACAACAGATTCACAGACCAAGGTTCTTGGTTCCCTCACTTCTCCCTATTATCCCAGGCTGGAAAACTTACCTTGCAAAGCTACTTTGCTGGCATAAGTCTTAGAGAATTTTCATGAAACTCTAATATCACTGCTGTCACAATCATCCTTCTCTTTTTCCATACTATTAGAGGTAACCTAAGGATTTTTTTCAGTAATGTCTGCAGATGATGTATTTATGCCACAATATTTCTTTAAATTACAAAATAAAATAAAATAAAACACAATTATTTTACCCAGCTGTTCAATACTCCAGAAATAT
This sequence comes from Antechinus flavipes, assembly GCF_016432865.1. NCBI lineage: Eukaryota > Metazoa > Chordata > Mammalia > Dasyuromorphia > Dasyuridae > Antechinus > Antechinus flavipes. The sequence goes on from NC_067403.1 coordinate 135,913,629, forward strand.
AAAAGGATCATATTAGAATACTGACTTGTTCAAGGATTGTTTCTCTCAGAATTTCAGTAAAATATGGGAATAAAGAGATAAAAACATCTCAAATTTGTATAACACATTACATATTACAAAGCTATTTCCCAGCTGTTATCATACATGAATATTCATTTCAATATAAAGAGACTTTCTAATGTTACATGAACCTAATGTATTTTCAATTGAAAGTTTATGTTAATTATGCTTTTGACCCAGCACCATCAGTGATTCTTTATTATTTCTGCATTAAATTACAAATCCTTGGAGATAGGTCTATAATCCTGCAACAAATGACAATAACTGATGAATCACTTGAGTTAGAAGTCGTTAGCATGAATAAGGGTAAAGTTGGTCATACATTTGCACTGTCCAGTTTCAATATGGTTAACCCTTAAGAACAGCATGTTCTCAGGTTGCAGAAACAGGGTCAAACCAGAGTAGGAGAGAAATCATTCGGTTGTACAGGTTTTCAATAGTGATAGCAGGGCTTTATGTGCTACTACCAGACTTTCAGCCTGGGCAAGATAAAGAGATCAAAAAATTTGTCCATCCACATACTTTAATGAACAATCAACTTATGAGTTTTGAAAATGCAATTGCAAATATCCATGACACAAAATTAAATTGAATGATACAATAGTTCAACAGTTGTTCTACCAGTATGAAAAGGATTGGTTTATTTGACACTATAGTAAAGAATGGTTAGGGTGATAAAATGACAGCTGAATGTCAAAAATGGATTAGATTAGATCAGAATGCATAACCAAATTTTAAGAATGTTTATGTGATTTAATCCTAAATCTGGATGTCTGGAAATCAAATGGATACATTCCAATGATAACATTCTTATTGGAATTTCCAGAAATTTATGGGTTTGTATGACTAAGCATTCCTGTAAAAATAACTTTTTTCTCATCTGTATATTTATTTCTGGGCACAGTCCAAACCAAGAATATGGAGGTTAAAAAAGATCAAACAACTAAACAATATGAGTTTTCTAAGTTGTCAGATACTGAAACAAGATACATTTACATTCTGGGCAAAAGCACACGACAATTTTATTTTATTGCAACTGGTCAAATCATTCGCTGTAGAAATTCCTATGAAAAACAAAAGTAGAAGTAATCTGTGTTACTTCTTAAGGTCAAAACTAATCAATCTTTGATATGTATACACTTCTGGGATCACAAAATGATAATTAAATGTGATTGAATGACAGGTCAACAATGCATATATGAATTATAAACAATGAATTGTGACTTCTATAGATCATTTCATGAACTTTTAAAAATAAATATTCTAATTATTTTTTGTAGATGGATGAAAGGTAAATTTCAGAAAACTAAGTTTATTTTTGGGTAATATTGATAGAAGAGGGAATAGTTAATTTTCAATATGATAGACTTGACAGAATAAATTTTAAATATTATACTTCATGCCGAAAAACTGGTAGAACTTGGTTAAAAGCCTTACTGTGATAACTAGGTGACATAATGGATAACTTAATGGTCTTGGAATCAGGGAGGGCTGAGTTCAAATCCTACCTCAGATATTTGTTGGTTATCCTGGGCAAGTCACACAATGTCTGCCTCACTTTTCTCAATTATAAGTGGAGTTAAAGATAGCACCTACCTCCTTAGGTTGTTGTGAGGATCAAATGAAATGACTTGCCCAGGATAACCAACAAATGTCTGAGGTAGAAAATGTTAACCTACTCCTCTATCTTTGTTAAGAAAACCATAAATGGGGGAAAGGGGGAACCAAGATGGCAGAAGGACACACGCATCTTCTTAAACTCTGTTTCCCTCAATGCATTTTAATGAAATTCAGCCTCTGAATTACTGCTTGACTGTCAGAATCCATGAATATTGGGAGTACAACACATTACTAACAGAAGATAATCTCAAAATTCTCCAGAAAAGGTCTGTTTTGCTCATGCACAGGGACAGAACAAGATTGGTCAGGCATAGGCCTCAGGCAGGCAGTGAGAGCATGGGAAATAGCTCATGCTGAGCAGACAGGAGTGGGGTGGGGTGTGGTCTCTGCTAGTGGAAAATCTATGGAGAGAACCCTACCATAGTGTAAACTACTTTGCCCTGGCAGCAAGCCAGTAGATCAGCTGGCTACACCCACCCAACAACTCAACATGATCCAAGAGCAGCACCAATTGTTGGTCCCAGCACAGTCCTAATAGCTGCCTTTACACTGCTGTTGATTTCAGCACAACTGTTAATCCCAGTGCAGCCGGTGAGTGTTGTCCCAGTGTCCCTTCACTGCCACTCCCTGTTGTCTATAGAGGCAGCTTGGAAATACCCAATGTTAGCAGACCATAGTTTTATAATTTTGTTTTGTTTTGTTTTGTTTCAAAATGAGCAAAAAAAATCTAAGTGGTCTCTAAATATTGATAGCTTCTATGTGGAAAGAGAGCAGACTTCAAACACTGAGATTTAAAACAGTTTGTCTCTAGATCGAAACATGGATATGATCTGGTCCCCATCCCACAAGGCTCTCACAGAAGAAAATAAAAAGGATCTTAAAAGAGAGCTAGAAGAAAAATGGGTAAAAGAAAGGAAAGTTTTGAGAGAAGGTCAGGATAAGTCCCGTTACTCATTAAAAGATAGAGTAGATAAATGTAAAAATATTTTTTAAAAAAGTAAAATGTAAATATATATATATATATATATATATATATATACTCTAATAAATCCCAGAAAAAACAGAATTTGTGAATTAGAAAAATAAAATAGTTCTTTAAAAAACTGGCAAAATGGGAAAAAAATCCCATAGAACAAAACAATTCATTGAAAAACTCAATTGGGTGACATCCAACCAAGATGACGGAGAGGAGGGACACAGCTGCATAAGCTCCACGTTTTCTCTCAGAATCCATTTCATTACAAGCCTCTGAATTAATGCTTGACTAAAAAAAAAAAATCCACAGTTACTAAGAGAAGACATTCTTGAAATTCGCCAGGAAAGGTCTGTTTTGCTTGAGGGCAGGGACGGTTTTGGATTGAGCACAAGGTGAGGGCAGGCAGCTCGCAGCTGAGCAGACCAGAAGGGGTAAGGTGTGATCTAAGCAATCTCTGCAGGGAGAGCTATGCTACAGGATTGGATTCTTTGTCCTAGCAGCAAGCCAGCAGACAAGCAGAGAAGCTAAAAACAAGAATACAACAAACGAAGAATACAATCTGGAATAGCTGGAGTCTCTCGGGACCTGGCCACCCCTCCACAACAGTGTCTCAGCATGCTCTCGGAGTCTTAGAGGACAGGCATGGCACAGCCATTGCAGTCTTGCTTGGGCCTCGCTGCTGCTCCCCACAGTCTACAGAGGAAGTTCGGTAACACGACCCAGCCCCTGCCCCCAAAAAAGCAGATTCCATTTGTTTTTTTTTTTCTTTTTTTTCTTTGCCTTTGATTCTTCTCTGACAAAATGAGCAAAAAATTGAAAAGGACCTTAACCATTGACAGCTTCTATATGGATAGAGAACAGACTCTAAACCCTGAGGAGACTAAAAACAGACTGTCTCCAGGTGAATCCCCAAAGGAGGAGATCATCTGTTCCTCAGCACAGATGAACCTCATAGAAGACATTAAAAAGGCTCTCACAAGAGAGCTAGAAGAAAAATGGGAAAAGGAGAGGGAGGCTTGGCAAGAGAGTCTGGAGAAGTCATTGCACTCATTTAAAGCCAGAGTGGATAAAGAAACCAAATCCTTGAAAAATAGGTTTTAGTTAACTGGAAACAGAAAATAGTTATCTAAAAAATAAAAATGGCAAAATGGGAAAAAAAATTCCATAGAACAAAAGAACTCAATTGGACAATCAGAAAAAGATATTTAAAAAGTGAGTGAAGAAAATACTTCATTGAAAATCAGAATCGAACAAATGGAATTGAATGACTCGAGGAGACAAGAAGAATCAGTCAAGCAAAACCAAAAAAATCAAACAATGGAAAAGAATGTGAAATACCTTCTTGGGAAAATAACAGACCTGGAAAATAGATCCAGGAGAGACAATCTGAGAATTATTGGATTCCCAGAAAAATATGATGAAAAAAAGAGCTTGGACACTATCTTCCAGGAAATCATGAAAAAGAACTACCCAGAAGTCATAGAAACAGAGGACAAAATAGACATTGAAAGAATTCATAGATCACCTACTGAAAGGGATCCTCAAATCAAAACACCAAGAAATATAGTGGCCAAATGCCAGAACCCTCAGATGAAGGAAAAAAATACTGCAAGGGACTAGAAAAATCCAATTCAAATATAGAGGAGCCACAATAAGGATCACCCAGGATCCAGCAGCGTCCACATTAAAAGATCGAAGGGCCTGGAATATGATATTCTGAAAGACTAAGGAAGTTGGTATGCAAACAAAAATAACTTACCCAGCCAGAATGAGCATCTTCTTCCTGGGAAGAAGATGGACATTCAACGAAATAAGCGAATTTCACCTATTTTTGATGAAAAAAACAGAACTTAACAAAAATTTTGATCTACAAATATAGAACTCAAGAGAAACCTAAAAAGATAAAAGTAAATTTTGGGAACTATATTTCTGCTATAAAGATGTACAAAAAATACATGTATATCTTGTTCTAGAAACTAGAGGTGGAAAGAACATTGTACCAGAAAAAGGGTAAAGTGGGGGTACTATATCTCATGAAGAGGCAACAGAAACCTATTATATATTAGAGAAAGAATGGAGGTGGATGAATAGGATGAGTATCTTACTGCCATTAGAATTGGCTTAAAGAGAACAATAATATACATATTTGCTTTATGGTGAAACGTCTCCCACCTCATTGAAAAGTGGGAGAGGAAAAGTGAAAAGGGAAGGAGTAAGCTAAGCAGAAGGGAATACATAAACTGTGAGGAAAAGGAGTACGATAGAGGGAGGAACTCTAAAGTTGGGGGTAGGGATATTAAAAAGGGAGGGCTGTGAGAAACAAGTGGTGCTCACAAGCTTAATACTGGGAAGGGGGGGAAAGGGGAAAGAAGGGAGAAAAGCATAAACAGGGGTTAACAAGATGGCAAGTAATACAGAATTGGTAATTTTAACCATAAATGTGAATGGGGTAAACACTCCGATAAAGAGGAAGTGGTTAGCAGAATGGATTAACAGCCAGAATCCTACAACATGTTGTTTATAGGAAACACACCTGAAGCTGGGAGATACAGGCAGAGTAAAGGTAAAAGGTTAGAGCAAAATCTACTATGCTTCAGGTGTAGTCAAAACAACAGGGGTAGCCATCCTGATTTCAGATCAAGCAAAAGCAAAAATTGATCAAATTAAAGGAGATAAAGAAAGGCACTATATCTTGCTAAAGGGTAGCATAGATAATAAAGCAATATCAATATTAAACATATATGCACCAAGTGGTGTAGCATCTAAATTCTTAAAAGAGATATTAAGAGAGCTGCAAAAAGAAATAGACAGCAAAACTATAATAGTAGGAGATATCAACCTTGCACTCTCAGAATTAGATAAATCAAACCACAAAATAAATAAGAAAGAGGTAAAAAATGTAAATAAAATACTAGAAAAATTACACATGATAGATCTCTGGAGAAAACTAAATGGAGACAGAAAGGAGTACACTTTTCAGCAGATCATGGAACCTATACAAAAATTGACAATATAGTAGGACATAAAAACCTCAAACTCAAATGCAGTAAGGCAGAAATAGTAAATGCATCCTTTTCAGACCACGATGCAATGAGAATTACATTCAACAAAAAGCCAGGGGAAAGTAGACCAAAAAATAATTGGAAACTAAATAATCTCATACTAAAAAATGATTGGGTGAAACAGTAAATCATAGACATAATTAATAACTTCACTCAAGAAAACGACAGTAATGAGATATCATATCAAAATGTATGGGATGCAGCCAAAGCAGTAATAAGGGGAAATTTCATATCTCTAGAGGCTTATTTGCATAAAATAGAGAAAGAGAAGGCCAATGAATTGGGCTTGCAACTAAAAATGCTAGAAAAGGAACAAATTAAAAACCCCCAGTCAAACACTAAACTTGAAATTCTAAAAATAAAAGGAGAGATCAATAAAAATGAAAGTAAAAAAACTATTGAATTAATTAATAAAACTAAGGGTTGGTTCTATGAAAAAACCAACAAAATAGACAAACCTTTAGTAAATCTGATTAAAAAAAGGAAAGAGGAAAATCAAATTGCTAGTCCTAAAAATGAAAAGGTAGAACTCGCCAATAATGAAGAGGAAATTAGATCAAAAATTAGGAGTTACTTTGCACAATTTTATGCCAATAAATTCGACAACTTAAATTAAATGGAAGAATACCTTCAAAAACATACCTTGCCCAAACTAAGAGAGGAAGTAAATATCCTAAACAGTCCCATCTCAGAAAAAGACACAGAAAAACCTATTAACTAACTCCCTAAGAAAAAATCCCCAGGACCAGATGGATTTACATGTGAATTCTACCAGACTTTTAAAGAACAATTAACTCCAATGCTATATAAACTATTTGAAAAAATAAGGATTGAAGGAGTCCTACCAAACTCCTTTAACAACCCAGACATGATACTGATACCTAAACCCCATAGGCTGAAAACAGATAAAGAATATTATAGACCAATCTCCCTAATGAATATTGATGCTAAAATCTTAAATAAATATTTAAAATAAAGTCAGGCTTAAATAATTGGAAAAATATTAAGTGCTCTTGGGATAGACCAAGCAAATATAATAAAGATGACAATACTCCCTAAATTAATCAATTTATTTAGAGCTATACCAATCAGACAAGAAAATATTTTAATGATCTAGAAAAAATAACAACAAAATTCATATGGAACAATAAAATGTCGAGAATCTCAAGGGAATTAATGAAAAAAAAAATCAAATGAAGGTGGCCTAGCTGTACCTGATCAAAAACTATATTATAAAGCAGCAGTCACCAAAACCATTTTGTATTGGCTAAGACATACATTAGATGATCAGAGGTTATGTTTACAAGACAGAATACTCAACTATAGCAATCTAGTGTTTGACAAACCCAAAGATCCTAACTTTTGGGATAAGAATTCATTATTTGATAAAAACTGCTGAGATAACTGGAAATTAGTATGGCAGAAATTAGGCATGGACCTACACTTAACATCACATACCAAGATAAGATCAAAATGGGTCCATGATCTAGACATAAAGAACGAGATTATAAATAAATTAGAAGAACATAGGATCGTTTATCTCTCAGACTTGTGGAGGAGAAAGAAATTTGTGACCAAAGATGAACTAGAGACTATTACTGATCACAAAATAGAAGATTTTGTTTATATCAAATTAAAAAGCCTTTGTAAAACAAAACTAGTGAAACAAGATTAGAAGGGAAGCAACAAACTGGGAAAACATCTTCACAGTTAAAGGTTCTGATAAAGGCTTCATTTCCAAAATATGTAGAGAATTGACTCTAATTTATAAGAAATCAAGCCATTCTCCAATTGATAAATGGTCAAAGGATATGAACAATTTTCAGATGATGACATGGAAATTATTCCCACTTATATGAGTGTTCCAAATCACTATTGATCAGAGAAATGCAAATTAAGACAACTCTGAGATACCACTAAACACCTGTCAGATTGGCTAAGATGACAGAGAAAAATAATGAATGTTGGAGGGGATGTGGGAAAACTGAGACACTGATGCATTGTTCATGGAGTTGTGAACGAATCCAACCATTCTGGAGACCAATCTGGAATTATGCCCAAAAAGTTATCAAACTGTGCAAAGCCTTTGATCCAGCAGTGTTACTTCTGGGCTTATATCCCAAAGAAATACTAAAGAAGGGAAAGGGTCCTGTATGTGCCAAAATATTTTTGGCAGACCTATTTGTAGTGGCCAGAAACTGGAAATTGAGTAGATGCCCACCAATTGGAGAATGGTTGGATAAATTGTGGTATATGAATGTTATGAAATATTATTGTTGTGTAAGAAATGACCAGCAGGATGACTACAGAGAGGCTTGAATAGACTTACATCAACTGATGCTAAGTGAAATGAGTAGAACCAGAAGATCATTATATGCTTCAATAAGATGTAGTCTGATGGAAGTGGATTTCTTTGACAAAGAGACCTAACTCAGTTTCAATTGATCAATGATAGAAGCAGCTACACCCAAAGAAAGAACACTGGGAAACAAATGTGAACTATTTGCATTTTTGTTTTTCTTCTTGGGTTATTTTTACCTTCTGAATCCAATTCTCCCTGTGCAACAAGAGAACTGTTCGGTTCTGCATATATATATTGTATCTAGGATATACTGCAACATATTTAACATATATAGGACTGCTTGCCATCTTTGGGAGGTGGTGGAGGAGGGAGGAAAAAATCAGAATAGAAGTGAGTGCAAGGATAATGTTGTAAAAAAATTACCCTGGCAAGGGTTCTGTCAATAAAAAGTTATATAAAATAAAAATAATTTTAAAAAACTTAATTGGACAAATACAAAAAGAAATAAAAAAGTAAATGAAGGAAAACAATTCATTAAAAATCAGACTTGAACAAATGGATATTATTGATTTGAGGAGACCCCAAGAATCAGTCAAGCAAAAATCAAAACTCCAAGAAATATTGTGGCTAAATTTGAGAACTATCAAAACAAGGAAAAAATACTATAAGGAGCCAGAAAAAAACAATTCAAATAGCGAGGAACCATAATAAGAATCACTCAGGATCTGGCAACATCCACATTAAAGAATTGATGTCCTGGAATCTGATATTCCAAAAGGCAAAAGAATTTGTTATGCAGCCAAGAATAACTTACCCAGCCAAACTGTGCATTTTCTTCCAGGGAAGAAGATGGACATACAATGAAATAGGTGAATTCCGTTTATTCCTAACTAAAAACTGGTGCTAAACAGTTTGACCTTCATATGTAGGAATCAAGAAAAGCATTAAAAGCTAAAAAGAACTCTTGATAATTATATTTCTATGCATGAATAAATTGGTTTCATTGTTATAATATATAAAAGAAGATAGAAGTGGAAAGGAAATTGTACCAGAAAAAGGGAAAAGTGAATGTGCTATATCTCACAAAGAGTAAAGTAAATCTATTACATCTGAGGGAAAGAAGGGATGGGAATGAATATAGTGTGAATCTTACTCTCATCAGAATTGGCTCAAAGAGAAAATATTAGACATATTTGGTTTACATAGAAACTTCTCCCACCTCATTGAAAAGTGAGAGGGGGGAAAGCGAAAAAGGAAGAGGTAGGGCAAATAGAAGGGAATACAAATATAGTAAGGGGAAAGTTTAAGAAAAGGGGAGGGACTTCAAAGGGGAGGGAGGGAATTCTAAAGTGGAAGGACTGCTTGAGGCAAGTGATGCTCCTAAGTCTAATACTGGGGAGGGAGGTAATGGGGAAAGGAAAGAGAAAAGCATAATTTGGATCTAATAAGATGGCAGGAAATACCAAATTAGTAGTTTTAAGCATAAATGTGAATGGTGTAAACCCCCCCCCCCCATAAAGCAGAGGCAGATAGAAGTCTGGATTACAAGCCAGAATCCTACTATATGTTGTTCCTGGGAAACACATTGAAGTGGGGGAATACATACAGAGTAATGGTAAAAGCTAAGAAGAATCTACTATGCTTCAGATGAAAGCAAAAAAGCAGGGATACACATCCTAATCTCAGATCAAGGTAAAGCAAAATTTGATCTAATAATTAAAAGAGATAAGGAAGGGGACTATATCTTGCTAAAAAGTAACATAGATAATGGAGCAATATCATCCTAAACATATATACACCAAAGGATATAGCATCTAAATTCCTAAAGAAGTTAATATTATTGAGCTGCAAGAAAAAATAGACAGCAAAACTATACTAGTGAGAAATCTCAACCTTGCACTCTCAGAACTATATAAACCAAACCACAAAATAAATAAGAAAGAAGTTAAAGAGGTAAATAGAACACTAAAAAAGTTAGGTATGATAATGTTTGGAGAAAACTGAATGAAGACAGAAAGGAGTACACTTTGTTCTCAGCAGTTCATGGAACCTATGCAAAAATTGACCATATATTAGGACACAAAGAACTCATATTCAAATACAGAAAGGCAGGAATAGTAAATGAATCCTTCTCATATCGCAATTTAATAAAAAATATATTCAATAAAAAGCCAGGGAAAATAGACCAAAAACTAATTGGAAACTAAATCTCATCCTAATGGATGATTGGATGAAATAGAAATTAATAATTTCACCCAAGGGAATGAAAATAGAGACATCATATCAAAATATGTGGGATGTAGCCAAAGAGGTAATAAGGGGAAATTTTATATCTCTAGAGGCTAACTTGCATAAAAAAGACAAAGAGAAAATCAATGCATCAGGCTTACAACTAAAAAAAGCTAGAAAAAAAGCAAATTAACATCCCCAATCAAACACTAAACTTGAAATTCTAAAAATAAAAGGAAAGAGTAATAAAATTGAAAGAAAAAACTATTGAATTAATGAATAAAACTAAAAAAGTTGGTTTTATCAAAAGACACACAACAAAATAGATAAACCCCTTGGTAAATTTGATTAGAAAAAGGAAAGAGGAAAATCAAATTATTAGCCTTAAAAATGAAAAGGGAGAAGTTTCCACCAATGGAGAAGACATTAGCACAATAATTAGGAGTTACTTGGCCTAACTTTATGCCAATAAATTTAATAAATGAAATGGATGAATACCTTCAAAATATAGTTTGCCCATATTAACAGAGGAAAAAGTAAATTGCTTAAATAGTCCAGTTTTAGAAAAAGAAATAGAACAAGCTATTAATCAACTCCCTAAATAAAATTCCCAGGACCAGATGGATTTACATGCAAATTCTACCAAACATTAAAAAAAATAAGAAACCAATTAACTTCACTGCTATATAAATTATTTGAACAAATAGGGGTTGAAGGAATCCTACCAAATTCTTTTTAAGACAGAGACATGGTAAGTATACCTAAACCAGGTAGGTTGAAAACAGAGAAAGAAAATTATAGAACAAATGAACATTGATGCAAAAATCTTAAATAAAATCTTAGCAAAAAGATTACAGAAAATCTTCTCCAGGATAACACACCATGACCAACTAGGATTTATACCAGGAATGCAGGGCTAGTTCAATATTAGGAAAACTAATAGCATAATGGATTATATCAATAACCAAATTAACTAAAACCATATGGTCATCTCAATAGATGCAAAAAAAAAGTATTTAATAAAATCTAACACTCATTCCTATTAAAAACACTAGCGAATATAGGAATAAATGGGTTTTTCCTTTAAAATTCAGCAGCATCTATTTAAAACAATCAGTAAGCATCATATGTAATGGTGATAAACTGGAATTATTCCCATTAAAATCAGGAGTGAACAAGGTTGTCCACTATCACCATTACTATTCAATATCGTATTAGAAACATTATCTTTGTCAATAAGAGTTGAGAAAGAAATTAAAGGAATTAGAGTAGGTAATGAGGAAACAATCACTCTTTGCAAATGATATGGTGGTATACTTAGAAAACTGTAGAGATTCTACAAAAAAAGTTATTAGATATAATCCACAACTTTAGTGAAGTTGCAGGATACAAAATAAATCCACATAAATCATCAGCATAATCCATTTAAAACTACTGTCAATAGTATAAAATATTTGGGAATCTGTCAAGGGAAAGTAAAGAACTACAAAACACTTTTGACACAAATGAAGACAGATGTAAACAATTGTAAAATATTAAGTGCTCCTGGATAGGTCAAGCACATATAATAAAGATAACAATCCTACATAAACTAATCTATTTATTTAGTGTTATACCAATCAGACTCCCAAAAAACTGACAAATAATAACAAAATTCATTTGGAAGAACAAAAGGTCAAGAATATTAAGGGAACAATAGGGAAAAAAATCAAACGACAGTGGTTTAACTGTACCTGATCTAAAACTATATTATAAAGAACTACATTATAAAGAAGCACTCACCAAAACCATTTGGTACTAGTTAAGAAATAGAACTAGGTTAGGTTTACAAGAAAAAGAGTCAATAACTATAATAATCTAGTACTTGACAAAGCCAAAAACACCAGCTCTTGAGATAAAAAATGCATTATTTGGCAAAAATTGCTGGGAAAATTGGAAATTAGTATGGCAGAAACGAGGAATTGAGCCATACTTAACACAGTACACCAAGATAAGATCAAAATGAGTTCATAATCGAGGAATAAATATTGAGATTATAAATAAATTAGAAGAACATAGGATCATTTACCTATCAGACCAGTGGAGGAGGAAGGAATTTGTGACCAAAGAACTAGAGGTCATTATTTATCAAAAAATTAGAAATTTTCAATAATATTAAGTTTAATTAAACTCTTGGATGGAATGCCATATATCAGCCATCTTCCCAGGCTAAGCCTTCTGTTGAGGTGTGATCGATGCCATTAACAATTGTCCTGAAATCCTCCATATCTAACCCTATACTAGAGTTTTCCCAGAAGCGTTGTGAATGTCTCATTTGCTCCCAAGGAAATTGTCTTGTTGCAAGTCTGTGATAATACACAGAATCTTTCTATCT
>NC_067403.1:135926751-135975486 GCF_016432865.1 Antechinus flavipes
ATACAAAGCCGTTAGTGCAAATTTTCTAGACATATAGATCTAAAGCATTAAGTGATTTTTCTCATTTTTATGTTCTTACTTCTATCATTGTTTTGTTATCCTTTGGTTTACCTTGTTAGACACAAGCAACTAATTGGCTCTTTTAACTTTGTTTCTTGGCCTTTTAATGACTTTAGAAATCTATGTTGTTTCTATCATATTTGAGTAAAATTCTACCTCCTTGCACACAGCATTTTACTTAGGTTTAAGCATAGATCAAGGGATTTTGAAAAGGACTCTTTTCTGAGGGAATTATTGCTGTTTTCCCCTTTCTAAACACTGATTCCAATTCCTGCATTTAACTATCCAATTGACATTCTATTGAATTTTGACTTTTTTTCTGTTTTTTTTGTGTCAGATTTTGTTTCAAAAATTCAAATGCCAGCCAACTTCTTGTTGGATTTTCAAAAAAAAAAAAAAAAAAAAAGAATGGGAATCTTCAAATTATAAACATTACTTCTTGCTATATCATGAGGACCATGGAATGAATAAGCTAATTTATGGAAAATATTCTTGCATACCATTGAGCGTTTGGAACATAAGTAAGCATATCTCCTTGCACAGGAATGATCGAATTGAATGCAACAATGATTTCCAATCTGAATACAAAGTAGTGCAAATTTTCTAGACACATAGATCTAAAGCATTAAGTATTTTTTCTCATTTTTACGTTCTTACATCTATCATAATCTTTGCTATCCTTGGTTTACCTTGGTAAACACAAGTAACAAATTAGCTCTTCTAACTTTGTTTCTCGGCCTTGTAATGATTTAAGAAATCTATGTTGATTATATCATATTTGAGTAAAATACTACGTACTTGCACACAGCATTTTACTTAGGTTTAAGCATAGATCAAGGGATTTTCAAAGGGACTCTTTTCTTAAGGAATTATTGCAGTTTTCCCCTTTCTAAGCATTGAATCCAATTCTTGCACTTTCCTATCTAATTCCCATTCTATTGAATTTAGTCTTCTTTTCAATGTTTCTTTTGTCAGGTTATGTTTCAAAAATTCAAATGCCAGCAAACTTCATGTTGTATTTTCAAAAAAAAAAGAATGGGAATCTTCAAATTATAAACATTACTTCTTGCTATATCATGAGGACCATGGAATGAATAAGCCAATTTATGCAAACGAATCTTGCACACCATTGAGGTTTGGAGCATAAGTAAGCATATCTCCTTGCATAGGAATGATCGAAGGAATGCAGCAATGATTTCCAATCTGAATACAAAGTAGTGCAAATTTTCTAGACATATAGATCTAAAGCATTAAGTGTTTTTTCTCATTTTTATGTTCTTACATCTATCATTGTTTTGTTATCCTTTGGTTTACCTTGTTAGACACAAGTAACGCATTGGCTCTTTTAACTTTGTTTCTCGGCCTTGTAATGATTTAAGAAATCTATGTTGATTCTATCATATTTGAGTAAAATTCTACCTACTTGCACACAGCATTTTACTTAGTTTAAGCATAGATCAAGGATTTTCAAAGGGACTCTAATCTCAGGAATTATTGCAGTTTTCCCCTTTCTAAGCATTGATTCCAATTCTTGCACTTTCCTATCTAATTCCATTCTATTGAATTTGTCTTCTTTTCAGTGTTTCTTTTGTCCGGTTTTGTTTCAAAAATTCAAATGCCAGCAAACTTCATGTATTTTCAAAAAAAAAAGAATGGGAATCTTCAAATTATAAACATTACTTCTTGCTATATCATGAGGCCATGGAATGAATAAGCCAATTTATGGAAAATATTCTTGCATACCATTGAGCGTTTGGAGCATAAGTAAGCATATGTCCTTGCATAGGAATGATCGAAGGAATGCAGCAATGATTTCCAATCTGAATACAAAGCCGTTAGTGCAAATTTTCTAGACATATAGATCTAAAGCATTAAGTGATTTTTCTCATTTTTACGTTCTTACATCTATCATTGTTTTGTTATCCTTTGGTTTACCTTAGTAGACACAAGTAACAAATTAGCTCTTCTAACTTTGTTTCTCGGCCTTGTAATGATTTAAGAAATCTATGTTGATTCTATCATATTTGAGTAAAATTCTACCTACTTGCACACAGCATTTTACTTAGGTTTAAGCATAGATCAAGGGATTTTCAAAGGGACTCTTTTCTTAAGGAATTATTGCAGTTTTCCCCTTTCTAAGCATTGAATCCAATTCTTGCACTTTCCTATCTAATTCCCATTCTATTGAATTTGTCTTCTTTTCAGTGTTTCTTTTGTCCGGTTTTGTTTCAAAAATTCAAATGCCAGCAAACTTCATGTATTTTCAAAAAAAAAAGAATGGAGTCTCCAAATTTTAAGCATTACTTCTTGCTATATCATGAGGCCATGGAATGAATAAGCCAATTTATGCAAACGAATCTTGCACACCATTGAGGTTTGGAGCATAAGTAAGCATATCTCCTTGCATAGGAATGATCGAAGGAATGCAGCAATGATTTCCAATCTGAATACAAAGCCGTTAGTGCAAATTTTCTAGACACATAGATCTAAAGCATTAAGTGTTTTTTCTCATGTTTATGTACTTACATCTATCTTGTCTTTGATATCCTTGGTTTACCTTGTTAGACACAAGTAACGCATTGGCTCTTTTAACTATGTTTCTTGTCCTTTTAATGACTTAAGAAATCGATGTTGATTCTATCATATTTGAGTAAAATTCTACCTACTTGCACACAGCATTTTACTTAGTTTAAGCATAGATCAAGGATTTTCAAAGGACTCTTTTCTTAGGGAATTATTGCAGTTTTCCCCTTTCTAAGCATTGAATCCAATTCTTGCACTTTCCTATCTAATTGCCATTCTATTGAATTTGTCTTCTTTTCAGTGTTTCTTTTGTCAGGTTATGTTTCAAAAATTCAAATGCCAGCCAACTTCTTGTTGGATTTTCAAAAAAAAAAGAATGGAGTCTCCAAATTTTAAGCATTACTTCTTGCTATATCATGAGGCCATGGAATGAATAAGCCAATTTATGGAAAACATTATTGCCCACTATTGACGTAGTGGAGCATAAGTAAGCATATGTCCTTGCATAGGAATGATCGAATTGAATGCAACAATGATTTCCAATCTGAATACAAAGTAGTGCAAATTTTCTAGACATATAAATCTAAAGCATTAAGTGTTTTTTCTCATTTTTACGTTCTTACATCTATCATTGTTTTGTTATCCTTTGGTTTACCTTGTTAGACACAAGTAACAAATTGGCTCTTCTAACTTTGTTTCTTGGCCTTTTAATGACTTAAAAATCTATGTTGATTATATCATATTTGAGTAAAATTCTACCTACTTTCACACATCATTTTACTTAGTTTAAGCATAGATCAAGGATTTTCAAAGGGACTCTTTTCTCAGGGAATTATTGCAGTTTTCCGCATTCTAAGCCTTGATTCCAAATTTTGCATTTTTGTACCTCATTGCCAGTCTATTGAATTTAGTCTTCTTTTCAGTGTTTCTTTTGTCACATTTTGTTTCAAAAATTCAAATGCCAGCAAACTTCATGTTGTATTTTCAAAAAAAAAAGAATGGGAGTCTCCAAATTTTAAGCATTACTTCTTTCTATATCATGAGCGCCATGGAATGAATAAGCCAATTTATGCAAACGAATCTTGCACACCATTGAGGTTTGGAGCATAAGTTTGCATATCTCGTTGCTTAGGAATGATCGAAGGAATGCAGCAATGATTTCCAATCTGAATACAAAGCCGTTAGTGCAAATTTTCTAGACATATAGATCTAAAGCATTAAGTGATTTTTCTCATTTTTATGTTCTTACATCTATCATAATCTTTGCTATCCTTGGTTTACCTTGTTAGACACAAGTAACTCATTGGCTCTTTTAACTATGTTTCTTGTCCTCTTAATGACTTAAGAAATCGATGTTGATTCTATCATATTTGAGTAAAATTCTACCTACTTGCACACAGCATTTTACTTAGTTTAAGCATAGATCAAGGATTTTCAAAGGGACTCTAATCTCAGGAATTATTGCAGTTTTCCCCTTTCTAAGCATTGATTCCAATTTTGCATTTTTGTACCTCATTGCCAGTCTTTTGAATTTAGTCTTCTTTTCAATGTTTCTTTTGTCAGGTTATGTTTCAAAAATTCAAATGCCAGCAAACTTCATGTTGGATTTTCAAAAAAAAAAGAATGGGAATCTTCAAATTATAAACATTACTTCTTGCTATATCATGAGCGCCATGGAATGAATAAGCCAATTTATGCAAACGAATCTTGCACACCATTGAGGTTTGGAGCATAAGTTTGCATATCTCGTTGCTTAGGAATGATCGAAGGAATGCAGCAATGATTTCCAATCTGAATACAAAGCCGTTAGTGCAAATTTTCTAGACATATAGATCTAAAGCATTAAGTGATTTTTCTCATTTTTATGTTCTTACATCTATCATAATCTTTGCTATCCTTGGTTTACCTTGTTAGACACAAGCAACTAATTGGCTCTTTTAACTTTGTTTCTTGGCCTTTTAATGACTTTAGAAATCTATGTTGTTTCTATCATATTTGAGTAAAATTCTACCTCCTTCCACACAGCATTTTACTTAGTTTAAGCATAGATCAAGGATTTTCAAAGGGACTCTAATCTCAGGGAATTATTGCAGTTTTCCCCTTTCTAAACACTGATTCCAATTCCTGCATTTAACTATCCAATTGACATTCTATTGAATTTAGTCTTCTTTTCAATGTTTCTTTTGTCAGGTTTTGTTTCAAAAATTCAAATGCCAGCCAACTTCTTGTTGGATTTTCAAAAAAAAAAGAATGGGAATCTTCAAATTATAAACATTACTTCTTGCTATATCATGAGGCCATGGAATGAATAAGCTAATTTATGGAAAATATTCTTGCATACCATTGAGCGTTTGGAACATAAGTAAGCATATCTCCTTGCATAGGAATGATCGAATTGAATGCAACAATGATTTCCAATCTGAATACAAAGTAGTGCAAATTTTCTAGACATATAAATCTAAAGCATTGTGTTTTTTCTCATTTTTATGTTCTTACATCTATCATTGTCTTTGATATCCTTTGGTTTACCTTGGTAAACACAAGTAACAAATTGGCTCTTCTAACTTTGTTTCTTGGCCTTTTAATGACTTAAAAATCTATGTTGATTATATCATATTTGAGTAAAATTCTACCTACTTGCACACAGCATTTTACTTAGTTTAAGCATAGATCAAGGGATTTTGAAAAGGACTCTTTTCTTAAGGAATTATTGCAGTTTTCCGCATTCTAAGCATTGATTCCAAATTTTGCATTTTTGTACCTCATTGCCAGTCTTTTGAATTTAGTCTTCTTTTCAGTGTTTCTTTTGTCAGGTTATGTTTCAAAAATTCAAATGCCAGCAAACTTCATGTTGTATTTTCAAAAAAAAAAAAAAGAATGGGAGTCTCCAAATTTTAAGCATTACTTCTGGCTATATCATGAGGCCATGGAATGAATAAGCTAATTTATGGAAAATATTCTTGCATACCATTGAGCGTTTGGAACATAAGTAAGCATATGTCCTTGCATAGGAATGATCGAATTGAATGCAACAAAGATTTCCATTGTGAATTCAAAGTAGGTAGTGCAAATTTTCTAGACATATAGATCTAAAGCATTAAGTGATTTTTCTCATTTTTATGTTCTTACTTCTATCATTGTTTTGTTATCCTTTGGTTTACCTTGGTAAACACAAGTAACAAATTGGCTCTTTTAACTATGTTTCTTGTCCTTTTAATGACTTAAAATATCTATGTTGATTATATCATATTTGAGTAAAATACTACGTACTTGCACACAGCATTTTACTTAGGTTTAAGCATAGATCAAGGGATTTTCAAAGGGACTCTTTTCTTAAGGAATTATTGCAGTTTTCCCCTTTCTAAGCATTGAATCCAATTCTTGCACTTTCCTATCTAATTCCCATTCTATTGAATTTGTCTTCTTTTCAGTGTTTCTTTTGTCAGGTTTTGTTTCAAAAATTCAAATGCCAGCCAACTTCTTGTTGGATTTTCAAAAAAAAAAAAAAAAAAAAAAAAAGAATGGGAATCTTCAAATTATAAACATTACTTCTTGCTATATCATGAGGACCATGGAATGAATAAGCTAATTTATGGAAAATATTCTTGCATACCATTGAGCGTTTGGAACATAAGTAAGCATATGTCCTTGCATAGGAATGATCGAATTGAATGCAACAATGATTTCCAATCTGAATACAAAGTAGTGCAAATTTTCTAGACACATAGATCTAAAGCATTAAGTGTTTTTTCTCATTTTTACGTTCTTACATCTATCATAATCTTTGCTATCCTTGGTTTACCTTGGTAAACACAAGTAACAAATTGGCTCTTCTAACTTTGTTTCTCGGCCTTGTAATGATTTAAGAAATCTATGTTGATTATATCATATTTGAGTAAAATACTACGTACTTGCACACAGCATTTTACTTAGGTTTAAGCATAGATCAAGGGATTTTCAAAGGGACTCTTTTCTTAAGGAATTATTGCAGTTTTCCCCTTTCTAAGCATTGAATCCAATTCTTGCACTTTCCTATCTAATTCCCATTCTATTGAATTTGTCTTCTTTTCAGTGTTTCTTTTGTCCGGTTTTGTTTCAAAAATTCAAATGCCAGCAAACTTCATGTATTTTCAAAAAAAAAAGAATGGGAGTCTCCAAATTTTAAGCATTACTTCTGGCTATATCATGAGGGCCATGGAATGAATAAGCCATTTTATGGAAAACATTATTGCACACTATTGACGTAGTGGAGCATAAGTAAGCATATGTCCTTGCATAGGAATGATCGAATTGAATGCAACAAAGATTTCCAATCTGAATTCAAAGTAGGTAGTGCAAATTTTCTAGACATATAAATCTAAAGCATTGTGTTATTTCTCATGTTTATGTACTTACATCTATCCTTGTCTTTGATATCCTTTGGTTTACCTTAGTAGACACAAGTAACTCATTGGCTCTTTTGACTATGTTTCTTGTCCTTTTAATGACTTAAAATATCTATGTTGATTTTATTATATGTGAGTAAAATTCTACCTACTTGCACACAGCATTTTACTTAGGTTTAAGCATAGATCAAGGGATTTTCAAAGGGACTCTAATCTCAGGGAATTATTGCAGTTTTCCGCATTCTAAGCTTTGATTCCAAATTTTGCATTTTTGTACCTCATTGCCAGTCTATTGAATTTAGTCTTCTTTTCAGTGTTTCTTTTGTCACATTTTGTTTCAAAAATTCAAATGCCAGCAAACTTCATGTTGTATTTTCAAAAAAAAAAGAATGGGAGTCTCCAAATTTTAAGCATTACTTCTTTCTATATCATGAGCGCCATGGAATGAATAAGCCAATTTATGCAAACGAATCTTGCACACCATTGAGGGTTTGGAGCATAAGTTTGCATATCTCGTTGCTTAGGAATGATCGAATTGAATGCAACAATGATTTCCAATCTGAATTCAAAGTAGGTAGTGCAAATTTTCTAGACATATAAATCTAAAGCATTAAGTGTTTTTTCTCATTTTTATGTTCTTACTTCTATCATTGTTTTGTTATCCTTTGGTTTACCTTGTTAGACACAAGCAACTAATTGGCTCTTTTAACTTTGTTTCTTGGCCTTTTAATGACTTTAGAAATCTATGTTGTTTCTATCATATTTGAGTAAAATTCTACCTCCTTCCACACAGCATTTTACTTAGGTTTAAGCATAGATCAAGGGATTTTGAAAAGGACTCTTTTCTGAGGGAATTATTGCTGTTTTCCCCTTTCTAAACACTGATTCCAATTCCTGCATTTAACTATCCAATTGACATTCTATTGAATTTTGACTTTTTTTCAATGTTTCTTTTGTCGGTTTTGTTTCAAAAATTCAAATGCCAGCAAACTTCATGTTGTATTTTCAAAAAAAAAAGAATGGGAATCTTCAAATTATAAACATTACTTCTTGCTATATCATGAGGACCATGGAATGAATAAGCCAATTTATGCAAACGAATCTTGCACACCATTGAGGTTTGGAGCATAAGTAAGCATATCTCCTTGCATAGGAATGATCGAAGGAATGCAGCAATGATTTCCAATCTGAATACAAAGCCGTTAGTGCAAATTTTCTAGACACATAGATCTAAAGCATTAAGTGTTTTTTCTCATTTTTATGTTCTTACATCTATCATTGTTTTGTTATCCTTTGGTTTACCTTAGTAGACACAAGTAACTCATTGGCTCTTTTGACTATGTTTCTTGTCCTTTTAATGACTTAAAAAATCTATGTTGATTCTATCATATTTGAGTAAAATACTACGTACTTGCACACAGCATTTTACTTAGGTTTAAGCATAGATCAAGGATTTTCAAAGGACTCTTTTCTTAAGGAATTATTGCAGTTTTCCCCTTTCTAAGCATTGATTCCAATTCTTGCATTTCCTATCTAATTCCCATTCTATTGAATTTAGTCTTCTTTTCAGTGTTTCTTTTGTCACATTTTGTTTCAAAAATTCAAATGCCAGCAAACTTCATGTATTTTCAAAAAAAAAAGAATGGAGTCTCCAAATTTTAAGCATTACTTCTTGCTATATCATGAGGCCATGGAATGAATAAGCTAATTTATGGAAAATATTCTTGCATACCATTGAGCGTTTGGAGCATAAGTAAGCATATCTCCTTGCACAGGAATGATCGAAGGAATGCAGCAATGATTTCCAATCTGAATACAAAGCCGTTAGTGCAAATTTTCTAGACACATAGATCTAAAGCATTAAGTGATTTTTCTCATTTTTACGTTCTTACATCTATCATAATCTTTGCTATCCTTGGTTTACCTTGTTAGACACAAGTAACGCATTGGCTCTTTTAACTTTGTTTCTTGGCCTTTTAATGACTTAAAAAATCTATGTTGATTTTATTATATGTGAGTAAAATTCTACCTACTCGCACACAGCATTTTACTTAGGTTTAAGCATAGATCAAGGGATTTTCAAAGGGACTCTTATCTCAGGGAATTATTGCAGTTTTCCCCATTCTAAGCATTGATTCCAAATTTTGCATTTTTGTACCTCATTGCCAGTCTTTTGAATTTAGTCTTCTTTTCAATGTTTCTTTTGTCAGGTTATGTTTCAAAAATTCAAATGCCAGCAAACTTCATGTATTTTCAAAAAAAAAAAAGAATGGGAATCTTCAAATTATAAACATTACTTCTTGCTATATCATGAGGACCATGGAATGAATAAGCTAATTTATGGAAAATATTCTTGCATACCATTGAGCGTTTGGAACATAAGTAAGCATATGTCCTTGCATAGGAATGATCGAATTGAATGCAACAATGATTTCCAATCTGAATACAAAGTAGTGCAAATTTTCTAGACACATAGATCTAAAGCATTAAGTGTTTTTTCTCATTTTTACGTTCTTACATCTATCATAATCTTTGCTATCCTTGGTTTACCTTGGTAAACACAAGTAACAAATTGGCTCTTCTAACTTTGTTTCTCGGCCTTGTAATGATTTAAGAAATCTATGTTGATTATATCATATTTGAGTAAAATACTACGTACTTGCACACAGCATTTTACTTAGGTTTAAGCATAGATCAAGGGATTTTCAAAGGGACTCTTTTCTTAAGGAATTATTGCAGTTTTCCCCTTTCTAAGCATTGAATCCAATTCTTGCACTTTCCTATCTAATTCCCATTCTATTGAATTTGTCTTCTTTTCAGTGTTTCTTTTGTCCGGTTTTGTTTCAAAAATTCAAATGCCAGCAAACTTCATGTTGTATTTTCAAAAAAAAAAGAATGGGAGTCTCCAAATTTTAAGCATTACTTCTTGCTATATCATGAGGGCCATGGAATGAATAAGCCATTTTATGGAAAACATTATTGCCCACTATTGACGTAGTGGAGCATAAGTAAGCATATGTCCTTGCATAGGAATGATCGAATTGAATGCAACAAAGATTTCCAATCTGAATTCAAAGTAGGTAGTGCAAATTTTCTAGACATATAAATCTAAAGCATTGTGTTATTTCTCATGTTTATGTACTTACATCTATCCTTGTCTTTGATATCCTTGGTTTACCTTGGTAAACACAAGTAACAAATTGGCTCTTTTAACTATGTTTCTTGTCCTTTTAATGACTTAAAATATCTATGTTGATTTTATTATATGTGAGTAAAATTCTACCTACTTGCACACAGCATTTTACTTAGGTTTAAGCATAGATCAAGGGATTTTCAAAGGGACTCTAATCTCAGGGAATTATTGCAGTTTTCCGCATTCTAAGCTTTGATTCCAAATTTTGCATTTTTGTACCTCATTGCCAGTCTATTGAATTTAGTCTTCTTTTCAGTGTTTCTTTTGTCACATTTTGTTTCAAAAATTCAAATGCCAGCAAACTTCATGTTGTATTTTCAAAAAAAAAAGAATGGGAGTCTCCAAATTTTAAGCATTACTTCTTTCTATATCATGAGCGCCATGGAATGAATAAGCCAATTTATGCAAACGAATCTTGCACACCATTGAGGGTTTGGAGCATAAGTTTGCATATCTCGTTGCTTAGGAATGATCGAAGGAATGCAGCAATGATTTCCAATCTGAATACAAAGCCGTTAGTGCAAATTTTCTAGACATATAGATCTAAAGCATTAAGTGATTTTTCTCATTTTTATGTTCTTACTTCTATCATTGTTTTGTTATCCTTTGGTTTACCTTGTTAGACACAAGCAACTAATTGGCTCTTTTAACTTTGTTTCTTGGCCTTTTAATGACTTTAGAAATCTATGTTGTTTCTATCATATTTGAGTAAAATACTACGTACTTGCACACAGCATTTTACTTAGGTTTAAGCATAGATCAAGGGATTTTCAAAGGGACTCTTTTCTTAAGGAATTATTGCAGTTTTCCCCTTTCTAAGCATTGAATCCAATTCTTGCACTTTCCTATCTAATTCCCATTCTATTGAATTTAGTCTTCTTTTCAGTGTTTCTTTTGTCAGGTTTTGTTTCAAAAATTCAAATGCCAGCCAACTTCTTGTTGGATTTTCAAAAAAAAAAAAAAAAAAAAAAGAATGGGAATCTTCAAATTATAAACATTACTTCTTGCTATATCATGAGGACCATGGAATGAATAAGCCAATTTATGGAAAACATTATTGCACACTATTGACGTAGTGGAGCATAAGTAAGCATATGTCCTTGCATAGGAATGATCGAATTGAATGCAACAAAGATTTCCAATCTGAATACAAAGTAGTGCAAAATTTCTAGACATATAAATCTAAAGCATTGTGTTTTTTCTCATTTTTATGTTCTTACATCTATCATAATCTTTGCTATCCTTGGTTTACCTTGTAGACACAAGTAACTAATTGGCTCTTTTAACTATGTTTCTTGTCCTTTTAATGACTTAAAAATCTATGTTGATTCTATCATATTTGAGTAAAATTCTACCTACTTGCACACAGCATTTTACTTAGGTTTAAGCATAGATCAAGGATTTTCAAAGGGACTCTAATCTCAGGGAATTATTGCAGTTTTCCCCTTTCTAAGCATTGATTCCAATTCTTGCACTTTCCTATCTAATTCCATTCTATTGAATTTAGTCTTCTTTTCAATGTTTCTTTTGTCCGGTTTTGTTTCAAAAATTCAAATGCCAGCAAACTTCATGTATTTTCAAAAAAAAAAGAATGGAGTCTCCAAATTTTAAGCATTACTTCTTGCTATATCATGAGGCCATGGAATGAATAAGCTAATTTATGGAAAATATTCTTGCATACCATTGAGCGTTTGGAACATAAGTAAGCATATCTCCTTGCACAGGAATGATCGAATTGAATGCAACAAAGATTTCCATTGTGAATTCAAAGTAGTGCAAATTTTCTAGACATATAATCTAAAGCATTGTGTTTTTTCTCATTTTTATGTTCTTACATCTATCATAATCTTTGCTATCCTTGGTTTACCTTGTTAGACACAAGTAACTAATTGGCTCTTTTAACTTTGTTTCTTGTCCTTTTAATGACTTAAAAATCTATGTTGATTCTATCATATTTGAGTAAAATTCTACCTACTTGCACACAGCATTTTACTTAGGTTTAAGCATAGATCAAGGATTTTCAAAGGGACTCTAATCTCAGGGAATTATTGCAGTTTTCCCCTTTCTAAGCATTGAATCCAATTCTTGCACTTTCCTATCTAATTCCATTCTATTGAATTTAGTCTTCTTTTCAATGTTTCTTTTGTCGGTTTTGTTTCAAAAATTCAAATGCCAGCAAACTTCATGTATTTTCAAAAAAAAAAGAATGGAGTCTCCAAATTTTAAGCATTACTTCTTGCTATATCATGAGGCCATGGAATGAATAAGCCAATTTATGCAAACGAATCTTGCACACCATTGAGGGTTTGGAGCATAAGTAAGCATATCTCCTTGCACAGGAATGATCGAATTGAATGCAACAATGATTTCCAATCTGAATACAAAGTAGTGCAAATTTTCTAGACATATAATCTAAAGCATTAAGTGTTTTTTCTCATTTTTACGTTCTTACATCTATCATAATCTTTGCTATCCTTGGTTTACCTTGTTAGACACAAGTAACTCATTGGCTCTTTTGACTATGTTTCTTGTCCTTTTAATGACTTAAGAAATCTATGTTGTTTCTATCATATTTGAGTAAAATACTACGTACTTGCACACAGCATTTTACTTAGGTTTAAGCATAGATCAAGGATTTTCAAAGGACTCTTTTCTTAAGGAATTATTGCAGTTTTCCGCATTCTAAGCATTGATTCCAAATTTTGCATTTTTGTACCTCATTGCCATTCTATTGAATTTGTCTTCTTTTCAGTGTTTCTTTTGTCAGGTTTTGTTTCAAAAATTCAAATGCCAGCAAACTTCATGTATTTTCAAAAAAAAAAGAATGGGAATCTTCAAATTATAAACATTACTTCTTGCTATATCATGAGGCCATGGAATGAATAAGCTAATTTATGGAAAATATTCTTGCATACCATTGAGCGTTTGGAACATAAGTAAGCATATCTCCTTGCACAGGAATGATCGAATTGAATGCAACAATGATTTCCAATCTGAATTCAAAGTAGGTAGTGCAAATTTTCTAGACATATAATCTAAAGCATTGTGTTTTTTCTCATTTTTACGTTCTTACATCTATCATAATCTTTGCTATCCTTGGTTTACCTTGTTAGACACAAGTAACTAATTGGCTCTTTTAACTTTGTTTCTTGTCCTTTTAATGACTTAAAAATCTATGTTGATTCTATCATATTTGAGTAAAATTCTACCTACTTGCACACAGCATTTTACTTAGGTTTAAGCATAGATCAAGGATTTTCAAAGGGACTCTAATCTCAGGGAATTATTGCAGTTTTCCCCTTTCTAAGCATTGATTCCAATTCTTGCATTTCCTATCTAATTGCCATTCTATTGAATTTAGTCTTCTTTTCAATGTTTCTTTTGTCGGTTTTGTTTCAAAAATTCAAATGCCAGCAAACTTCATGTATTTTCAAAAAAAAAAGAATGGAGTCTCCAAATTTTAAGCATTACTTCTTGCTATATCATGAGGCCATGGAATGAATAAGCCAATTTATGCAAACGAATCTTGCACACCATTGAGGGTTTGGAGCATAAGTAAGCATATGTCCTTGCATAGGAATGATCGAAGGAATGCAGCAATGATTTCCAATCTGAATACAAAGTAGTGCAAATTTTCTAGACATATAATCTAAAGCATTAAGTGTTTTTTCTCATTTTTACGTTCTTACATCTATCATAATCTTTGCTATCCTTGGTTTACCTTGTTAGACACAAGTAACTCATTGGCTCTTTTGACTATGTTTCTTGTCCTTTTAATGACTTAAGAAATCTATGTTGTTTCTATCATATTTGAGTAAAATACTACGTACTTGCACACAGCATTTTACTTAGGTTTAAGCATAGATCAAGGATTTTCAAAGGACTCTTTTCTTAAGGAATTATTGCAGTTTTCCGCATTCTAAGCATTGATTCCAAATTTTGCATTTTTGTACCTCATTGCCATTCTATTGAATTTGTCTTCTTTTCAGTGTTTCTTTTGTCAGGTTTTGTTTCAAAAATTCAAATGCCAGCAAACTTCATGTATTTTCAAAAAAAAAAGAATGGGAATCTTCAAATTATAAACATTACTTCTTGCTATATCATGAGGCCATGGAATGAATAAGCCATTTTATGGAAAACATTATTGCACACTATTGACGTAGTGGAGCATAAGTAAGCATATGTCCTTGCATAGGAATGATCGAATTGAATGCAACAATGATTTCCAATCTGAATTCAAAGTAGGTAGTGCAAATTTTCTAGACACATAGATCTAAAGCATTAAGTGTTTTTTCTCATTTTTATGTTCTTACATCTATCATTGTCTTTGATATCCTTTGGTTTACCTTGGTAAACACAAGTAACAAATTGGCTCTTTTAACTTTGTTTCTTGGCCTTTTAATGACTTTAGAAATCTATGTTGATTCTATCATATTTGAGTAAAATTCTACCTACTTGCACACAGCATTTTACTTAGGTTTAAGCATAGATCAAGGATTTTCAAAGGGACTCTTTTCTCAGGGAATTATTGCAGTTTTCCCCTTTCTAAGCATTGATTCCAATTCTTGCATTTCCTATCTAATTGCCATTCTATTGAATTTAGTCTTCTTTTCAGTGTTTCTTTTGTCAGGTTATGTTTCAAAAATTCAAATGCCAGCCAACTTCTTGTTGGATTTTCAAAAAAAAAAGAATGGGAGTCTCCAAATTTTAAGCATTACTTCTTGCTATATCATGAGGCCATGGAATGAATAAGCCATTTTATGGAAAACATTATTGCACACTATTGACGTAGTGGAGCATAAGTAAGCATATCTCCTTGCACAGGAATGATCGAAGGAATGCAGCAATGATTTCCAATCTGAATACAAAGCCGTTAGTGCAAATTTTCTAGACATATAATCTAAAGCATTAAGTGTTTTTTCTCATTTTTATGTTCTTACATCTATCATTGTCTTTGATATCCTTGGTTTACCTTGGTAAACACAAGTAACAAATTGGCTCTTCTAACTTTGTTTCTCGGCCTTGTAATGATTTAAGAAATCTATGTTGATTTTATTATATGTGAGTAAAATTCTACCTACTTGCACACAGCATTTTACTTAGGTTTAAGCATAGATCAAGGGATTTTCAAAGGACTCTTTTCTTAAGGAATTATTGCAGTTTTCCCCTTTCTAAGCATTGATTCCAATTTTGCATTTTTGTACCTCATTGCCATTCTATTGAATTTAGTCTTCTTTTCAATGTTTCTTTTGTCACATTTTGTTTCAAAAATTCAAATGCCAGCCAACTTCTTGTTGGATTTTCAAAAAAAAAAGAATGGGAGTCTCCAAATTTTAAGCATTACTTCTTTCTATATCATGAGCGCCATGGAATGAATAAGCTAATTTATGGAAAATATTCTTGCATACCATTGAGCGTTTGGAACATAAGTAAGCATATCTCCTTGCACAGGAATGATCGAATTGAATGCAACAAAGATTTCCATTGTGAATTCAAAGTAGGTAGTGCAAATTTTCTAGACATATAAATCTAAAGCATTGTGTTTTTTCTCATGTTTATGTACTTACATCTATCATAATCTTTGCTATCCTTGGTTTACCTTGTTAGACACAAGTAACAAATTGGCTCTTCTAACTTTGTTTCTTGGCCTTTTAATGACTTAAAAATCTATGTTGATTCTATTATATGTGAGTAAAATTCTACCTACTTGCACACAGCATTTTACTTAGGTTTAAGCATAGATCAAGGGATTTTCAAAGGGACTCTAATCTCAGGGAATTATTGCAGTTTTCCCCTTTCTAAGCATTGATTCCAATTTTGCATTTTTGTACCTCATTGCCAGTCTTTTGAATTTAGTCTTCTTTTCAGTGTTTCTTTTGTCACATTTTGTTTCAAAAATTCAAATGCCAGCCAACTTCTTGTTGGATTTTCAAAAAAAAAAGAATGGGAGTCTCCAAATTTTAAGCATTACTTCTTGCTATATCATGAGGCCATGGAATGAATAAGCCAATTTATGCAAACGAATCTTGCACACCATTGAGGGTTTGGAGCATAAGTAAGCATATCTCCTTGCACAGGAATGATCGAATTGAATGCAACAATGATTTCCAATCTGAATTCAAAGTAGGTAGTGCAAATTTTCTAGACATATAAATCTAAAGCATTGTGTTTTTTCTCATTTTTACGTTCTTACATCTATCATAATCTTTGCTATCCTTGGTTTACCTTGGTAAACACAAGTAACAAATTGGCTCTTCTAACTTTGTTTCTTGGCCTTTTAATGATTTAAGAAATCTATGTTGATTATATCATATTTGAGTAAAATACTACGTACTTGCACACAGCATTTTACTTAGGTTTAAGCATAGATCAAGGGATTTTCAAAAAAAAAAGAATGGGAATCTTCAAATTATAAACATTACTTCTTGCTATATCATGAGCGCCATGGAATGAATAAGCCAATTTATGGAAAACATTATTGCACACTATTGACGTAGTGGAGCATAAGTAAGCATATCTCCTTGCATAGGAATGATCGAATTGAATGCAACAATGATTTCCAATCTGAATTCAAAGTAGGTAGTGCAAATTTTCTAGACACATAGATCTAAAGCATTAAGTGTTTTTTCTCATTTTTATGTTCTTACATCTATCATTGTCTTTGATATCCTTTGGTTTACCTTGGTAAACACAAGTAACAAATTGGCTCTTTTAACTTTGTTTCTTGGCCTTTTAATGACTTTAGAAATCTATGTTGATTCTATCATATTTGAGTAAAATTCTACCTACTTGCACACAGCATTTTACTTAGGTTTAAGCATAGATCAAGGGATTTTCAAAGGGACTCTTTTCTCAGGGAATTATTGCAGTTTTCCCCTTTCTAAGCATTGATTCCAATTCTTGCATTTCCTATCTAATTGCCATTCTATTGAATTTAGTCTTCTTTTCAGTGTTTCTTTTGTCAGGTTTTGTTTCAAAAATTCAAATGCCAGCCAACTTCTTGTTGGATTTTCAAAAAAAAAAAAAAAAAAAAAAGAATGGGAATCTTCAAATTATAAACATTACTTCTTGCTATATCATGAGGACCATGGAATGAATAAGCCAATTTATGGAAAACATTCTTGCACACCATTGAGGGTTTGGAGCATAAGTAAGCATATCTCCTTGCATAGGAATGATCGAATTGAATGCAACAATGATTTCCAATCTGAATACAAAGTAGTGCAAATTTTCTAGACACATAGATCTAAAGCATTAAGTGATTTTTCTCATTTTTACGTTCTTACATCTATCATAATCTTTGCTATCCTTGGTTTACCTTGTTAGACACAAGCAACTAATTGGCTCTTTTAACTATGTTTCTTGTCCTTTTAATGACTTAAGAAATCGATGTTGATTCTATCATATTTGAGTAAAATTCTACCTACTTTGACACATCATTTTACTTAGGTTTAAGCATAGATCAAGGATTTTCAAAGGGACTCTAATCTCAGGGAATTATTGCAGTTTTCTACTTTCTAAGCATTGATTCCAATTCTTGCATATTCCTATCTAATTGCCATTCTATTGAATTTAGTCTTCTTTTCAATGTTTCTTTTGTCCGGTTTTGTTTCAAAAATTCAAATGCCAGCCAACTTCTTGTTGGATTTTCAAAAAAAAAAGAATGGGAGTCTCCAAATTTTAAGCATTACTTCTTGCTATATCATGAGGCCATGGAATGAATAAGCCAATTTATGCAAACGAATCTTGCACACCATTGAGGTTTGGAGCATAAGTAAGCATATCTCCTTGCACAGGAATGATCGAATTGAATGCAACAATGATTTCCAATCTGAATTCAAAGTAGGTAGTGCAAATTTTCTAGACATATAAATCTAAAGCATTGTGTTTTTTCTCATTTTTACGTTCTTACATCTATCATAATCTTTGCTATCCTTGGTTTACCTTGTTAGACACAAGTAACAAATTAGCTCTTCTAACTTTGTTTCTTGTCCTTTTAATGACTTTAGAAATCTATGTTGATTTTATCATATTTGAGTAAAATACTACGTACTTGCACACAGCATTTTACTTAGGTTTAAGCATAGATCAAGGGATTTTCAAAGGGACTCTTTTCTCAGGGAATTATTGCAGTTTTCCCCTTTCTAAGCATTGATTCCAATTCTTGCATATTCCTATCTAATTGCCATTCTATTGAATTTAGTCTTCTTTTCAGTGTTTCTTTTGTCACATTTTGTTTCAAAAATTCAAATGCCAGCAAACTTCATGTTGTATTTTCAAAAAAAAAAGAATGGGAGTCTCCAAATTTTAAGCATTACTTCTTGCTATATCATGAGGGCCATGGAATGAATAAGCCATTTTATGGAAAACATTATTGCACACTATTGACGTAGTGGAGCATAAGTAAGCATATGTCCTTGCATAGGAATGATCGAAGGAATGCAGCAATGATTTCCAATCTGAATACAAAGCCGTTAGTGCAAATTTTCTAGACATATAGATCTAAAGCATTAAGTGTTTTTTCTCATTTTTATGTTCTTACATCTATCATTGTCTTTGATATCCTTGGTTTACCTTGTAGACACAAGTAACAAATTGGCTCTTTTAACTTTGTTTCTCGGCCTTGTAATGATTTAAGAAATCTATGTTGATTTTATTATATGTGAGTAAAATTCTACCTACTTGCACACAGCATTTTACTTAGGTTTAAGCATAGATCAAGGGATTTTCAAAGGACTCTTTTCTTAAGGAATTATTGCAGTTTTCCCCTTTCTAAGCATTGATTCCAATTTTGCATTTTTGTACCTCATTGCCATTCTATTGAATTTAGTCTTCTTTTCAATGTTTCTTTTGTCACATTTTGTTTCAAAAATTCAAATGCCAGCAAACTTCTTGTTGGATTTTCAAAAAAAAAAGAATGGGAGTCTCCAAATTTTAAGCATTACTTCTTTCTATATCATGAGCGCCATGGAATGAATAAGCCAATTTATGGAAAATATTCTTGCATACCATTGAGCGTTTGGAGCATAAGTTTGCATATCTCGTTGCTTAGGAATGATCGAATTGAATGCAACAAAGATTTCCAATCTGAATACAAAGTAGTGCAAATTTTCTAGACATATAGATCTAAAGCATTAAGTGATTTTTCTCATTTTTATGTTCTTACTTCTATCATTGTTTTGTTATCCTTTGGTTTACCTTGTAGACACAAGTAACTCATTGGCTCTTTTGACTATGTTTCTTGTCCTTTTAATGACTTAAAAATCTATGTTGATTTTATCATATTTGAGTAAAATTCTACCTACTTGCACACAGCATTTTACTTAGGTTTAAGCATAGATCAAGGATTTTCAAAGGACTCTTTTCTTAAGGAATTATTGCAGTTTTCCGCATTCTAAGCATTGATTCCAATTCTTGCATTTCCTATCTAATTCCCATTCTATTGAATTTGTCTTCTTTTCAGTGTTTCTTTTGTCACATTTTGTTTCAAAAATTCAAATGCCAGCCAACTTCTTGTTGGATTTTCAAAAAAAAAAGAATGGGAGTCTCCAAATTTTAAGCATTACTTCTTGCTATATCATGAGGCCATGGAATGAATAAGCTAATTTATGGAAAATATTCTTGCATACCATTGAGCGTTTGGAGCATAAGTAAGCATATCTCCTTGCATAGGAATGATCGAATTGAATGCAACAATGATTTCCAATCTGAATACAAAGTAGTGCAAATTTTCTAGACATATAGATCTAAAGCATTAAGTGTTTTTTCTCATTTTTATGTTCTTACATCTATCATAATCTTTGCTATCCTTGGTTTACCTTGTAGACACAAGTAACTCATTGGCTCTTTTGACTATGTTTCTTGTCCTTTTAATGACTTAAAAATCTATGTTGATTATATCATATTTGAGTAAAATACTACGTACTTGCACACAGCATTTTACTTAGGTTTAAGCATAGATCAAGGATTTTCAAAGGGACTCTTTTCTCAGGGAATTATTGCAGTTTTCCCCTTTCTAAGCATTGATTCCAATTTTGCATTTTTGTACCTCATTGCCAGTCTATTGAATTTAGTCTTCTTTTCAGTGTTTCTTTTGTCCGGTTTTGTTTCAAAAATTCAAATGCCAGCAAACTTCATGTATTTTCAAAAAAAAAAGAATGGGAGTCTCCAAATTTTAAGCATTACTTCTTGCTATATCATGAGGGCCATGGAATGAATAAGCTAATTTATGGAAAATATTCTTGCATACCATTGAGCGTTTGGAGCATAAGTTTGCATATCTCGTTGCTTAGGAATGATCGAATTGAATGCAACAAAGATTTCCAATCTGAATACAAAGTAGTGCAAATTTTCTAGACACATAGATCTAAAGCATTAAGTGTTTTTTCTCATTTTTATGTTCTTACATCTATCATTGTCTTTGATATCCTTTGGTTTACCTTAGTAGACACAAGTAACGCATTGGCTCTTTTAACTTTGTTTCTTGGCCTTTTAATGACTTAAAAATCTATGTTGATTCTATCATATTTGAGTAAAATACTACGTACTTGCACACAGCATTTTACTTAGGTTTAAGCATAGATCAAGGGATTTTGAAAAGGACTCTTTTCTTAAGGAATTATTGCAGTTTTCCCCTTTCTAAGCATTGAATCCAATTCTTGCACTTTCCTATCTAATTCCATTCTATTGAATTTGTCTTCTTTTCAGTGTTTCTTTTGTCACATTTTGTTTCAAAAATTCAAATGCCAGCAAACTTCATGTATTTTCAAAAAAAAAAGAATGGGAGTCTCCAAATTTTAAGCATTACTTCTTTCTATATCATGAGCGCCATGGAATGAATAAGCTAATTTATGGAAAATATTCTTGCATACCATTGAGCGTTTGGAACATAAGTAAGCATATCTCCTTGCACAGGAATGATCGAATTGAATGCAACAAAGATTTCCAATCTGAATTCAAAGTAGGTAGTGCAAATTTTCTAGACACATAGATCTAAAGCATTAAGTGTTTTTTCTCATGTTTATGTACTTACATCTATCATAATCTTTGCTATCCTTGGTTTACCTTGTTAGACACAAGTAACGCATTGGCTCTTTTAACTTTGTTTCTTGGCCTTTTAATGACTTTAGAAATCTATGTTGATTCTATCATATTTGAGTAAAATTCTACCTACTTGCACACAGCATTTTACTTAGGTTTAAGCATAGATCAAGGGATTTTCAAAGGACTCTTTTCTGAGGGAATTATTGCAGTTTTCCCCTTTCTAAGCATTGATTCCAATTTTGCATTTTTGTACCTCATTGCCATTCTATTGAATTTGTCTTCTTTTCAGTGTTTCTTTTGTCAGGTTATGTTTCAAAAATTCAAATGCCAGCCAACTTCTTGTTGGATTTTCAAAAAAAAAAGAATGGGAGTCTCCAAATTTTAAGCATTACTTCTTGCTATATCATGAGGCCATGGAATGAATAAGCCATTTTATGGAAAACATTATTGCACACTATTGACGTAGTGGAGCATAAGTAAGCATATGTCCTTGCATAGGAATGATCGAAGGAATGCAGCAATGATTTCCAATCTGAATACAAAGCCGTTAGTGCAAATTTTCTAGACATATAAATCTAAAGCATTGTGTTATTTCTCATGTTTATGTACTTACATCTATCATTGTTTTGTTATCCTTTGGTTTACCTTGTTAGACACAAGTAACTAATTGGCTCTTTTAACTTTGTTTCTTGGCCTTTTAATGACTTAAAAATCTATGTTGATTTTATCATATTTGAGTAAAATTCTACCTACTTGCACACAGCATTTTACTTAGGTTTAAGCATAGATCAAGGATTTTCAAAGGGACTCTAATCTCAGGGAATTATTGCAGTTTTCCCCTTTCTAAGCATTGATTCCAATTTTGCATTTTTGTACCTCATTGCCAGTCTTTTGAATTTAGTCTTCTTTTCAGTGTTTCTTTTGTCCGGTTTTGTTTCAAAAATTCAAATGCCAGCAAACTTCTTGTTGGATTTTCAAAAAAAAAAGAATGGGAGTCTCCAAATTTTAAGCATTACTTCTTGCTATATCATGAGGCCATGGAATGAATAAGCTAATTTATGGAAAATATTCTTGCATACCATTGAGCGTTTGGAGCATAAGTTTGCATATCTCGTTGCTTAGGAATGATCGAAGGAATGCAGCAATGATTTCCAATCTGAATACAAAGCCGTTAGTGCAAATTTTCTAGACACATAGATCTAAAGCATTAAGTGTTTTTTCTCATTTTTATGTTCTTACATCTATCATTGTCTTTGATATCCTTGGTTTACCTTGGTAAACACAAGTAACAAATTAGCTCTTCTAACTTTGTTTCTTGGCCTTTTAATGACTTAAGAAATCTATGTTGATTCTATCATATTTGAGTAAAATACTACGTACTTGCACACAGCATTTTACTTAGGTTTAAGCATAGATCAAGGATTTTCAAAGGGACTCTTTTCTCAGGGAATTATTGCAGTTTTCCCCTTTCTAAGCATTGATTCCAAATTTTGCATTTTTGTACCTCATTGCCAGTCTATTGAATTTAGTCTTCTTTTCAGTGTTTCTTTTGTCAGGTTTTGTTTCAAAAATTCAAATGCCAGCAAACTTCTTGTTGGATTTTCAAAAAAAAAAAGAATGGGAGTCTCCAAATTTTAAGCATTACTTCTTGCTATATCATGAGGGCCATGGAATGAATAAGCCATTTTATGGAAAACATTATTGCACACTATTGACGTAGTGGAGCATAAGTAAGCATATCTCCTTGCATAGGAATGATCGAATTGAATGCAACAATGATTTCCAATCTGAATTCAAAGTAGGTAGTGCAAATTTTCTAGACACATAGATCTAAAGCATTAAGTGTTTTTTCTCATTTTTATGTTCTTACATCTATCATTGTTTTGTTATCCTTTGGTTTACCTTGTTAGACACAAGTAACTAATTGGCTCTTTTAACTTTGTTTCTTGGCCTTTTAATGACTTTAGAAATCTATGTTGTTTCTATCATATTTGAGTAAAATTCTACCTACTTGCACACAGCATTTTACTTAGGTTTAAGCATAGATCAAGGGATTTTCAAAGGACTCTTTTCTGAGGGAATTATTGCAGTTTTCCCCTTTCTAAGCATTGATTCCAATTTTGCATTTTTGTACCTCATTGCCATTCTATTGAATTTAGTCTTCTTTTCAGTGTTTCTTTTGTCAGGTTTTGTTTCAAAAATTCAAATGCCAGCAAACTTCTTGTTGGATTTTCAAAAAAAAAAAGAATGGGAATCTTCAAATTATAAACATTACTTCTTGCTATATCATGAGGGCCATGGAATGAATAAGCCAATTTATGGAAAACATTATTGCACACTATTGACGTAGTGGAGCATAAGTAAGCATATGTCCTTGCATAGGAATGATCGAATTGAATGCAACAATGATTTCCAATCTGAATACAAAGTAGTGCAAATTTTCTAGACATATAAATCTAAAGCATTAAGTGATTTTTCTCATTTTTATGTTCTTACATCTATCATAATCTTTGCTATCCTTGGTTTACCTTGTAGACACAAGTAACGCATTGGCTCTTTTAACTATGTTTCTTGTCCTTTTAATGACTTAAGAAATCGATGTTGATTCTATCATATTTGAGTAAAATTCTACCTACTTGCACACAGCATTTTACTTAGGTTTAAGCATAGATCAAGGGATTTTCAAAGGACTCTTTTCTTAGGGAATTATTGCAGTTTTCCCCTTTCTAAGCATTGAATCCAATTTTGCATTTTTGTACCTCATTGCCATTCTATTGAATTTAGTCTTCTTTTCAATGTTTCTTTTGTCAGGTTTTGTTTCAAAAATCCAAATGCCAGCAAACTTTTTGTTGGATTTTCAAAAAAAAAAACAATGGGAGTCTTCAAATTTTAAACATTACTGCTTGCTATATCATGAGGGCCATGGAATGAATAAGCCATTTTATGGAAAACATTATTGCACACTATTGACGTAGTGGAGCATAAGTAAGCATATCTCCTTGCATAGGAATGATCGAATTGAATGCAACAATGATTTCCAATCTGAATACAAAGTAGTGCAAATTTTCTAGACATATAAATCTAAAGCATTAAGTGATTTTTCTCATTTTTATGTTCTTACATCTATCATAATCTTTGCTATCCTTGGTTTACCTTGTTAGACACAAGTAACGCATTGGCTCTTTTAACTATGTTTCTTGTCCTTTTAATGACTTAAAAATCTATGTTGATTCTATCATATTTGAGTAAAATTCTACCTACTTGCACACAGCATTTTACTTAGGTTTAAGCATAGATCAAGGATTTTCAAAGGGACTCTAATCTCAGGGAATTATTGCAGTTTTCCCCTTTCTAAGCATTGAATCCAATTCTTGCACTTTCCTATCTAATTCCATTCTATTGAATTTAGTCTTCTTTTCAATGTTTCTTTTGTCACATTTTGTTTCAAAAATTCAAATGCCAGCAAACTTCATGTATTTTCAAAAAAAAAAGAATGGGAGTCTCCAAATTTTAAGCATTACTTCTTGCTATATCATGAGGCCATGGAATGAATAAGCCAATTTATGGAAAATATTCTTGCACACCATTGAGGTTTGGAGCATAAGTTTGCATATCTCGTTGCTTAGGAATGATCGAATTGAATGCAACAATGATTTCCAATCTGAATACAAAGCCGTTAGTGCAAATTTTCTAGACATATAAATCTAAAGCATTGTGTTTTTTCTCATTTTTATGTTCTTACTTCTATCTTTGTCTTTGATATCCTTTGGTTTACCTTAGTAGACACAACTAACTCATTGGCTCTTTTAACTATGTTTCTTGTCCTCTTAATGACTTAAGAAATCGATGTTGATTCTATCATATTTGAGTAAAATTCTACCTACTTTCACACATCATTTTACTTAGGTTTAAGCATAGATCAAGGATTTTCAAAGGACTCTTTTCCTAGGGAATTATTGCAGTTTTCCGCATTCTAAGCATTGATTCCAAATTTTGCATTTTTGTACCTCATTGCCAGTCTTTTGAATTTAGTCTTCTTTTCAGTGTTTCTTTTGTCACATTTTGTTTCAAAAATTCAAATGCCAGCAAACTTCATGTATTTTCAAAAAAAAAAGAATGGGAGTCTCCAAATTTTAAGCATTACTTCTTGCTATATCATGAGGGCCATGGAATGAATAAGCCATTTTATGGAAAACATTCTTGCATACCATTGAGCGTTTGGAGCATAAGTTTGCATATCTCGTTGCTTAGGAATGATCGAAGGAATGCAGCAATGATTTCCAATCTGAATTCAAAGTAGGTAGTGCAAATTTTCTAGACATATAGATCTAAAGCATTAAGTGATTTTTCTCATTTTTATGTTCTTACTTCTATCATTGTTTTGTTATCCTTTGGTTTACCTTGTTAGACACAAGCAACTAATTGGCTCTTTTAACTTTGTTTCTCGGCCTTGTAATGATTTAAGAAATCTATGTTGATTCTATCATATTTGAGTAAAATTCTACCTACTTGCACACAGCATTTTACTTAGGTTTAAGCATAGATCAAGGGATTTTCAAAGGGACTCTAATCTCAGGGAATTATTGCAGTTTTCCCCTTTCTAAGCATTGATTCCAATTTTGCATTTTTGTACCTCATTGCCAGTCTATTGAATTTAGTCTTCTTTTCAATGTTTCTTTTGTCAGGTTATGTTTCAAAAATTCAAATGCCAGCCAACTTCTTGTTGGATTTTCAAAAAAAAAAGAATGGGAGTCTCCAAATTTTAAGCATTACTTCTTGCTATATCATGAGGCCATGGAATGAATAAGCCAATTTATGCAAACGAATCTTGCACACCATTGAGGGTTTGGAGCATAAGTAAGCATATGTCCTTGCATAGGAATGATCGAATTGAATGCAACAAAGATTTCCATTGTGAATTCAAAGTAGGTAGTGCAAATTTTCTAGACACATAGATCTAAAGCATTAAGTGTTTTTTCTCATGTTTATGTACTTACATCTATCATAATCTTTGCTATCCTTGGTTTACCTTGTTAGACACAAGCAACTAATTGGCTCTTTTAACTTTGTTTCTTGGCCTTTTAATGACTTAAGAAATCTATGTTGTTTCTATCATATTTGAGTAAAATACTACGTACTTGCACACAGCATTTTACTTAGGTTTAAGCATAGATCAAGGGATTTTCAAAGGGACTCTAATCTCAGGGAATTATTGCAGTTTTCCGCATTCTAAGCCTTGATTCCAAATTTTGCATTTTTGTACCTCATTGCCAGTCTTTTGAATTTAGTCTTCTTTTCAATGTTTCTTTTGTCAGGTTATGTTTCAAAAATTCAAATGCCAGCAAACTTCATGTTGTATTTTCAAAAAAAAAAGAATGGGAGTCTCCAAATTTTAAGCATTACTTCTTGCTATATCATGAGGGCCATGGAATGAATAAGCCATTTTATGCAAACGAATCTTGCACACCATTGAGCGTTTGGAGCATAAGTAAGCATATGTCCTTGCATAGGAATGATCGAATTGAATGCAACAAAGATTTCCACTTCGCAAACTCTGTTTTTTCCCTTTTCCAATTCACATTTCAGGAAGTTGTTTTTTTTTTTTTTTTTTTTTTTTTTTTTTTTTTTTTTTTTTTTTTTTTTTTTTTTTTTTTTTTTTTTTTTTTTTTTTTTTTTTTTTTTTTTTTTTTTTTTTTTTTTTTTTTTTTTTTTTTTTTTTTTTTTTTTTTTTTTTTTTTTTTTTTTTTTTTTTTTTTTTTTTTTTTTTTTTTTTTTTTTTTTTTTTTTTTTTTTTTTTTTTTTTTTTTTTTTTTTTTTTTTTTTTTTTTTTTTTTTTTTTTTTTTTTTTTTTTTTTTTTTTTTTTTTTTTTTTTTTTTTTTTTTTTTTTTTTTTTTTTTTTTTTTTTTTTTTTTTTTTTTTTTTTTTTTTTTTTTTTTTTTTTTTTTTTTTTTTTTTTTTTTTTTTTTTTTTTTTTTTTTTTTTTTTTTTTTTTTTTTTTTTTTTTTTTTTTTTTTTTTTTTTTTTTTTTTTTTTTTTTTTTTTTTTTTTTTTTTTTTTTTTTTTTTTTTTTTTTTTTTTTTTTTTTTTTTTTTTTTTTTTTTTTTTTTTTTTTTTTTTTTTTTTTTTTTTTTTTTTTTTTTTTTTTTTTTTTTTTTTTTTTTTTTTTTTTTTTTTTTTTTTTTTTTTTTTTTTTTTTTTTTTTTTTTTTTTTTTTTTTTTTTTTTTTTTTTTTTTTTTTTTTTTTTTTTTTTTTTTTTTTTTTTTTTTTTTTTTTTTTTTTTTTTTTTTTTTTTTTTTTTTTTTTTTTTTTTTTTTTTTTTTTTTTTTTTTTTTTTTTTTTTTTTTTTTTTTTTTTTTTTTTTTTTTTTTTTTTTTTTTTTTTTTTTTTTTTTTTTTTTTTTTTTTTTTTTTTTTTTTTTTTTTTTTTTTTTTTTTTTTTTTTTTTTTTTTTTTTTTTTTTTTTTTTTTTTTTTTTTTTTTTTTTTTTTTTTTTTTTTTTTTTTTTTTTTTTTTTTTTTTTTTTTTTTTTTTTTTTTTTTTTTTTTTTTTTTTTTTTTTTTTTTTTTTTTTTTTTTTTTTTTTTTTTTTTTTTTTTTTTTTTTTTTTTTTTTTTTTTTTTTTTTTTTTTTTTTTTTTTTTTTTTTTTTTTTTTTTTTTTTTTTTTTTTTTTTTTTTTTTTTTTTTTTTTTTTTTTTTTTTTTTTTTTTTTTTTTTTTTTTTTTTTTTTTTTTTTTTTTTTTTTTTTTTTTTTTTTTTTTTTTTTTTTTTTTTTTTTTTTTTTTTTTTTTTTTTTTTTTTTTTTTTTTTTTTTTTTTTTTTTTTTTTTTTTTTTTTTTTTTTTTTTTTTTTTTTTTTTTTTTTTTTTTTTTTTTTTTTTTTTTTTTTTTTTTTTTTTTTTTTTTTTTTTTTTTTTTTTTTTTTTTTTTTTTTTTTTTTTTTTTTTTTTTTTTTTTTTTTTTTTTTTTTTTTTTTTTTTTTTTTTTTTTTTTTTTTTTTTTTTTTTTTTTTTTTTTTTTTTTTTTTTTTTTTTTTTTTTTTTTTTTTTTTTTTTTTTTTTTTTTTTTTTTTTTTTTTTTTTTTTTTTTTTTTTTTTTTTTTTTTTTTTTTTTTTTTTTTTTTTTTTTTTTTTTTTTTTTTTTTTTTTTTTTTTTTTTTTTTTTTTTTTTTTTTTTTTTTTTTTTTTTTTTTTTTTTTTTTTTTTTTTTTTTTTTTTTTTTTTTTTTTTTTTTTTTTTTTTTTTTTTTTTTTTTTTTTTTTTTTTTTTTTTTTTTTTTTTTTTTTTTTTTTTTTTTTTTTTTTTTTTTTTTTTTTTTTTTTTTTTTTTTTTTTTTTTTTTTTTTTTTTTTTTTTTTTTTTTTTTTTTTTTTTTTTTTTTTTTTTTTTTTTTTTTTTTTTTTTTTTTTTTTTTTTTTTTTTTTTTTTTTTTTTTTTTTTTTTTTTTTTTTTTTTTTTTTTTTTTTTTTTTTTTTTTTTTTTTTTTTTTTTTTTTTTTTTTTTTTTTTTTTTTTTTTTTTTTTTTTTAGGACGCTAGTCTCTCGCTGCCTGTGCTAGTCTGTTCCTGGCCCCTCAGGACAAACCTTTCCTGGTGAGCTTCCGGATCGGCTGTTAAGTTGTAGTGCTTCTTATCTTCATGAATTTAAGCAGTGAAGAGTTATTTTTGAGGCTGGATTAAATAGTTGGTTATGAGGGTAATGAGAGGAGCTTAGAGAGTCGTGTGTGCCTGCTTTGCCATCTTGGCTCCGCCCCGGAAGTCTCCTAAGCCCAGGGTTTTTCAAAGGACTCTTTTCTCAGGGAATTATTGCAGTTTTCCCCTTTCTAAGCATTGATTCCAATTCTTGCATTTTCCTATCTAATTGCCATTCTATTGAATTTAGTCTTCTTTTCAGTGTTTCTTTTGTCAGGTTTTGTTTCAAAAATTCAAATGCCAGCAAACTTCTTGTTGGATTTTCAAAAAAAAAAAGAATGGGAGTCTCCAAATTTTAAGCATTACTTCTTGCTATATCATGAGGACCATGGAATGAATAAGCCAATTTATGGAAAACATTATTGCACACTATTGACGTAGTGGAGCATAAGTAAGCATATCTCCTTGCATAGGAATGATCGAATTGAATGCAACAATGATTTCCAATCTGAATACAAAGCCGTTAGTGCAAATTTTCTAGACACATAGATCTAAAGCATTAAGTGTTTTTTCTCATTTTTATGTTCTTACATCTATCATTGTTTTGTTATCCTTTGGTTTACCTTGTTAGACACAAGTAACTAATTGGCTCTTTTAACTTTGTTTCTTGGCCTTTTAATGACTTTAGAAATCTATGTTGTTTCTATCATATTTGAGTAAAATTCTACCTACTTGCACACAGCATTTTACTTAGGTTTAAGCATAGATCAAGGGATTTTCAAAGGACTCTTTTCTGAGGGAATTATTGCAGTTTTCTACTTTCTAAGCATTGATTCCAATTCTTGCATATTCCTATCTAATTGCCATTCTATTGAATTTAGTCTTCTTTTCAATGTTTCTTTTGTCAGGTTATGTTTCAAAAATTCAAATGCCAGCAAACTTCATGTTGTATTTTCAAAAAAAAAAAGAATGGGAGTCTCCAAATTTTAAGCATTACTTCTTGCTATATCATGAGGGCCATGGAATGAATAAGCCATTTTATGGAAAACATTATTGCACACTATTGACGTAGTGGAGCATAAGTAAGCATATGTCCTTGCATAGGAATGATCGAATTGAATGCAACAAAGATTTCCAATCTGAATACAAAGTAGTGCAAATTTTCTAGACATATAAATCTAAAGCATTAAGTGATTTTTCTCATTTTTATGTTCTTACATCTATCATAATCTTTGCTATCCTTGGTTTACCTTGTTAGACACAAGTAACGCATTGGCTCTTTTAACTTTGTTTCTTGTCCTTTTAATGACTTAAAAATCTATGTTGATTCTATCATATTTGAGTAAAATTCTACCTACTTGCACACAGCATTTTACTTAGGTTTAAGCATAGATCAAGGATTTTCAAAGGGACTCTAATCTCAGGGAATTATTGCAGTTTTCCCCTTTCTAAGCATTGAATCCAATTCTTGCACTTTCCTATCTAATTCCCATTCTATTGAATTTAGTCTTCTTTTCAATGTTTCTTTTGTCACATTTTGTTTCAAAAATTCAAATGCCAGCAAACTTCATGTATTTTCAAAAAAAAAAGAATGGGAGTCTCCAAATTTTAAGCATTACTTCTTGCTATATCATGAGGCCATGGAATGAATAAGCCAATTTATGGAAAATATTCTTGCATACCATTGAGCGTTTGGAGCATAAGTTTGCATATCTCGTTGCTTAGGAATGATCGAATTGAATGCAACAATGATTTCCAATCTGAATACAAAGCCGTTAGTGCAAATTTTCTAGACATATAAATCTAAAGCATTGTGTTTTTTCTCATTTTTATGTTCTTACTTCTATCATTGTTTTGTTATCCTTTGGTTTACCTTGTTAGACACAAGTAACGCATTGGCTCTTTTAACTTTGTTTCTTGGCCTTTTAATGACTTTAGAAATCTATGTTGTTTCTATCATATTTGAGTAAAATACTACGTACTTGCACACAGCATTTTACTTAGGTTTAAGCATAGATCAAGGATTTTCAAAGGGACTCTTTTCTCAGGGAATTATTGCAGTTTTCCCCTTTCTAAGCATTGAATCCAATTCTTGCACTTTCCTATCTAATTCCCATTCTATTGAATTTGTCTTCTTTTCAGTGTTTCTTTTGTCAGGTTTTGTTTCAAAAATTCAAATGCCAGCAAACTTCATGTATTTTCAAAAAAAAAAGAATGGGAGTCTCCAAATTTTAAGCATTACTTCTTGCTATATCATGAGGCCATGGAATGAATAAGCCAATTTATGCAAAATATTCTTGCATACCATTGAGCGTTTGGAGCATAAGTTTGCATATCTCGTTGCTTAGGAATGATCGAATTGAATGCAACAATGATTTCCAATCTGAATACAAAGCCGTTAGTGCAAATTTTCTAGACATATAAATCTAAAGCATTGTGTTTTTTCTCATTTTTATGTTCTTACTTCTATCATTGTTTTGTTATCCTTTGGTTTACCTTGGTAAACACAAGTAACAAATTGGCTCTTTTAACTTTGTTTCTTGGCCTTTTAATGATTTAAGAAATCTATGTTGATTTTATTATATTTGAGTAAAATTCTACCTACTTGCACACAGCATTTTACTTAGTTTAAGCATAGATCAAGGATTTTCAAAGGACTCTTTTCTTAGGGAATTATTGCAGTTTTCCCCTTTCTAAGCATTGAATCCAATTCTTGCACTTTCCTATCTAATTGCCATTCTATTGAATTTGTCTTCTTTTCAGTGTTTCTTTTGTCACATTTTGTTTCAAAAATTCAAATGCCAGCAAACTTCATGTTGTATTTTCAAAAAAAAAAGAATGGGAGTCTCCAAATTTTAAGCATTACTTCTTGCTATATCATGAGGACCATGGAATGAATAAGCTAATTTATGGAAAATATTCTTGCACACCATTGAGGGTTTGGAGCATAAGTTTGCATATCTCGTTGCTTAGGAATGATCGAATTGAATGCAACAATGATTTCCAATCTGAATACAAAGTAGTGCAAATTTTCTAGAC
Organism: Antechinus flavipes; assembly: GCF_016432865.1. Classification (NCBI taxonomy): domain Eukaryota; kingdom Metazoa; phylum Chordata; class Mammalia; order Dasyuromorphia; family Dasyuridae; genus Antechinus; species Antechinus flavipes. Next base: position 135,958,620 of record NC_067403.1, read on the forward strand.
ACATAGATCTAAAGCATTAAGTGTTTTTTCTCATTTTTATGTTCTTACATCTATCATTGTTTTGTTATCCTTTGGTTTACCTTAGTAGACACAAGTAACAAATTGGCTCTTCTAACTTTGTTTCTCGGCCTTGTAATGATTTAAGAAATCTATGTTGATTCTATCATATTTGAGTAAAATTCTACCTACTTGCACACAGCATTTTACTTAGTTTAAGCATAGATCAAGGGATTTTCAAAGGGACTCTTTTCTCAGGGAATTATTGCAGTTTTCCCCTTTCTAAGCATTGATTCCAAATTTTGCATTTTTGTACCTCATTGCCAGTCTATTGAATTTAGTCTTCTTTTCAATGTTTCTTTTGTCAGGTTTTGTTTCAAAAATTCAAATGCCAGCCAACTTCTTGTTGGATTTTCAAAAAAAAAAGAATGGGAGTCTCCAAATTTTAAGCATTACTTCTTGCTATATCATGAGGCCATGGAATGAATAAGCCAATTTATGCAAACGAATCTTGCACACCATTGAGGGTTTGGAGCATAAGTTTGCATATCTCGTTGCTTAGGAATGATCGAATTGAATGCAACAAAGATTTCCATTGTGAATTCAAAGTAGGTAGTGCAAATTTTCTAGACACATAGATCTAAAGCATTAAGTGTTTTTTCTCATGTTTATGTACTTACATCTATCATAATCTTTGCTATCCTTGGTTTACCTTGTTAGACACAAGCAACTAATTGGCTCTTTTAACTTTGTTTCTTGGCCTTTTAATGACTTTAGAAATCTATGTTGTTTCTATCATATTTGAGTAAAATACTACGTACTTGCACACAGCATTTTACTTAGTTTAAGCATAGATCAAGGATTTTCAAAGGGACTCTTTTCTCAGGGAATTATTGCAGTTTTCCGCATTCTAAGCCTTGATTCCAAATTTTGCATTTTTGTACCTCATTGCCAGTCTTTTGAATTTAGTCTTCTTTTCAGTGTTTCTTTTGTCACATTTTGTTTCAAAAATTCAAATGCCAGCAAACTTCATGTTGTATTTTCAAAAAAAAAAGAATGGGAGTCTCCAAATTTTAAGCATTACTTCTTGCTATATCATGAGGGCCATGGAATGAATAAGCCAATTTATGCAAACGAATCTTGCACACCATTGAGCGTTTGGAGCATAAGTAAGCATATGTCCTTGCATAGGAATGATCGAATTGAATGCAACAAAGATTTCCAATCTGAATACAAAGCCGTTAGTGCAAATTTTCTAGACACATAGATCTAAAGCATTAAGTGTTTTTTCTCATGTTTATGTACTTACATCTATCCTTGTCTTTGATATCCTTTGGTTTACCTTAGTAGACACAAGTAACTCATTGGCTCTTTTAACTTTGTTTCTCGGCCTTGTAATGATTTAAGAAATCTATGTTGATTCTATCATATTTGAGTAAAATACTACGTACTTGCACACAGCATTTTACTTAGTTTAAGCATAGATCAAGGATTTTCAAAGGACTCTTTTCTGAGGGAATTATTGCAGTTTTCCGCATTCTAAGCATTGAATCCAATTCTTGCATTTCCTATCTAATTGCCATTCTATTGAATTTGTCTTCTTTTCAGTGTTTCTTTTGTCCGGTTTTGTTTCAAAAATTCAAATGCCAGCAAACTTCATGTTGTATTTTCAAAAAAAAAAGAATGGGAGTCTCCAAATTTTAAGCATTACTTCTTGCTATATCATGAGGCCATGGAATGAATAAGCCAATTTATGCAAACGAATCTTGCACACCATTGAGGGTTTGGAGCATAAGTTTGCATATCTCGTTGCTTAGGAATGATCGAATTGAATGCAACAAAGATTTCCATTGTGAATTCAAAGTAGGTAGTGCAAATTTTCTAGACATATAAATCTAAAGCATTGTGTTTTTTCTGTGGACCGGCTACAAAAAGCAGCCAGGTACTGGAGTGCTCTGGGAAAGAGTTCCCCACCCGAAGTAACTCAGGCCTGCAGGGCCGGGCTGGGAAAGTGCCTTTCAAAGAACCTCAGCTTTGTGAGATAACGACTGCCCTGGGGCTAGACACTTAGCAGTGAGAGTTTTACTGCCCCAAGTCAAACACTGCCCTGGGGCTGTGGGTATTAGCAGCTGAGCAGTGAATGGATTTGCAGGGACCGGAAGTGTCTGCCCGGGAAGCGCAGTCAGCTGGGGAGGTTCTATTGCCCCAGGCCGAGCCCCCCACACTGCCGATTAGAGGCTGCCCAGGCTGTGTCCCACTGTCGTGTAGCTTACTAACTGCCCCCGCAAAAACACCGAACTGCCGGATGTGGCCACAGGGCTGCGGTAAAGCCTGCCTGAGTCACTTCCGGGTTTGAGGGGTTACAGCCAGATCTCGTTAGGCTCTGGCGTTTGTTAGAGGACCCTCTGTTTTAGGCTTTAACTTCTCTGCCAGTTTTCTGCTTTGTAATCAAGGCAGAGCAGTTAGCCTATAGCAGAGTGGTCCCCATAACTTCTCTAGCCACAGAGATCACCCCCGCCCCTGGTCTGCTCAGGACGCTAGTCTCTCGCTGCCTGTGCTAGTCTGTTCCTGGCCCCTCAGGACAAACCTTTCCTGGTGAGCTTCCGGATCGGCTGTTAAGTTGTAGTGCTTCTTATCTTCATGAATTTAAGCAGTGAAGAGTTATTTTTGAGGCTGGATTAAATAGTTGGTTATGAGGGTAATGAGAGGAGCTTAGAGAGTCGTGTGTGCCTGCTTTGCCATCTTGGCTCCGCCCCGGAAGTCTCCTAAGCCCAGGGTTTTTCAAAGGACTCTTTTCTCAGGGAATTATTGCAGTTTTCCCCTTTCTAAGCATTGATTCCAATTCTTGCATTTCCTATCTAATTGCCATTCTATTGAATTTAGTCTTCTTTTCAGTGTTTCTTTTGTCAGGTTTTGTTTCAAAAATTCAAATGCCAGCAAACTTCTTGTTGGATTTTCAAAAAAAAAAAGAATGGGAATCTTCAAATTATAAACATTACTTCTTGCTATATCATGAGGACCATGGAATGAATAAGCCAATTTATGGAAAATATTCTTGCACACCATTGAGGGTTTGGAGCATAAGTAAGCATATCTCCTTGCATAGGAATGATCGAATTGAATGCAACAATGATTTCCAATCTGAATTCAAAGTAGGTAGTGCAAATTTTCTAGACACATAGATCTAAAGCATTAAGTGTTTTTTCTCATTTTTATGTTCTTACATCTATCATTGTTTTGTTATCCTTTGGTTTACCTTGTTAGACACAAGTAACTAATTGGCTCTTTTAACTTTGTTTCTTGGCCTTTTAATGACTTTAGATATCTATGTTGATTCTATCATATTTGAGTAAAATTCTACCTACTTGCACACAGCATTATATTTATGTTTAAGCATAGATCAAGGGATTTTCAAAGGACTCTTTTCTCAGGGAATTATTGCAGTTTTCCCCTTTCTAAGCATTGATTCCAATTCTTGCATTTCCTATCTAATTGCCATTCTATTGAATTTAGTCTTCTTTTCAGTGTTTCTTTTGTCAGGTTTTGTTTCAAAAATTCAAATGCCAGCAAACTTCTTGTTGGATTTTCAAAAAAAAAAAGAATGGGAGTCATTAAATTTTAAGCATTACTTCTTGCTATATCATGAGGGCCATGGAATGAATAAGCCAATTTATGGAAAACATTATTGCACACTATTGACGTAGTGGAGCATAAGTAAGCATATCTCCTTGCATAGGAATGATCGAATTGAATGCAACAATGATTTCCAATCTGAATTCAAAGTAGGTAGTGCAAATTTTCTAGACACATATATCTAAAGCATTAAGTGTTTTTTCTCATTTTTATGTTCTTACATCTATCATTGTCTTTGATATCCTTTGGTTTACCTTGGTAAACACAAGTAACAAATTGGCTCTTTTAACTTTGTTTCTTGGCCTTTTAATGACTTTAGATATCTATGTTGATTCTATCATATTTGAGTAAAATTCTACCTACTTGCACACAGCATTATATTTATGTTTAAGCATAGATCAAGGGATTTTCAAAGGACTCTTTTCTCAGGGAATTATTGCAGTTTTCCCCTTTCTAAGCATTGATTCCAATTCTTGCATTTCCTATCTAATTGCCATTCTATTGAATTTAGTCTTCTTTTCAATGTTTCTTTTGTCACATTTTGTTTCAAAAATTCAAATGCCAGCCAACTTCTTGTTGGATTTTCAAAAAAAAAAGAATGGGAGTCTCCAAATTTTAAGCATTACTTCTTGCTATATCATGAGGCCATGGAATGAATAAGCTAATTTATGGAAAACATTATTGCACACTATTGACGTAGTGGAGCATAAGTAAGCATATGTCCTTGCATAGGAATGATCGAAGGAATGCAGCAATGATTTCCAATCTGAATACAAAGTAGTGCAAATTTTCTAGACACATATATCTAAAGCATTAAGTGTTTTTTCTCATTTTTATGTTCTTACATCTATCATTGTCTTTGATATCCTTGGTTTACCTTGTAGACACAAGTAACTAATTGGCTCTTTTAACTTTGTTTCTCGGCCTTGTAATGATTTAAGAAATCTATGTTGATTTTATTATATGTGAGTAAAATTCTACCTACTTGCACACAGCATTTTACTTAGTTTAAGCATAGATCAAGGGATTTTCAAAGGACTCTTTTCTTAAGGAATTATTGCAGTTTTCCCCTTTCTAAGCATTGATTCCAATTTTGCATTTTTGTACCTCATTGCCATTCTATTGAATTTAGTCTTCTTTTCAATGTTTCTTTTGTCACATTTTGTTTCAAAAATTCAAATGCCAGCAAACTTCTTGTTGGATTTTCAAAAAAAAAAGAATGGGAGTCTCCAAATTTTAAGCATTACTTCTTTCTATATCATGAGGCCATGGAATGAATAAGCTAATTTATGGAAAACATTATTGCACACTATTGACGTAGTGGAGCATAAGTAAGCATATGTCCTTGCATAGGAATGATCGAAGGAATGCAGCAATGATTTCCAATCTGAATACAAAGCCGTTAGTGCAAATTTTCTAGACATATAGATCTAAAGCATTAAGTGTTTTTTCTCATTTTTATGTTCTTACATCTATCATTGTCTTTGATATCCTTGGTTTACCTTGTAGACACAAGTAACTAATTGGCTCTTTTAACTTTGTTTCTCGGCCTTGTAATGATTTAAGAAATCTATGTTGATTTTATTATATGTGAGTAAAATTCTACCTACTTGCACACAGCATTTTACTTAGTTTAAGCATAGATCAAGGGATTTTCAAAGGGACTCTTTTCTAGGGAATTATTGCAGTTTTCCCCTTTCTAAGCATTGATTCCAATTTTGCATTTTTGTACCTCATTGCCATTCTATTGAATTTAGTCTTCTTTTCAGTGTTTCTTTTGTCACATTTTGTTTCAAAAATTCAAATGCCAGCCAACTTCTTGTTGGATTTTCAAAAAAAAAAGAATGGGAGTCTCCAAATTTTAAGCATTACTTCTTTCTATATCATGAGCGCCATGGAATGAATAAGCTAATTTATGGAAAATATTCTTGCATACCATTGAGCGTTTGGAACATAAGTAAGCATATCTCCTTGCATAGGAATGATCGAATTGAATGCAACAAAGATTTCCATTGTGAATTCAAAGTAGGTAGTGCAAATTTTCTAGACATATAAATCTAAAGCATTGTGTTTTTTCTCATGTTTATGTACTTACATCTATCATAATCTTTGCTATCCTTGGTTTACCTTAGTAGACACAACTAACTCATTGGCTCTTTTAACTATGTTTCTTGTCCTCTTAATGACTTAAGAAATCGATGTTGATTCTATCATATTTGAGTAAAATTCTACGTACTTGCACACAGCATTTTACTTAGTTTAAGCATAGATCAAGGATTTTCAAAGGGACTCTAATCTCAGGGAATTATTGCAGTTTTCCGCATTCTAAGCATTGATTCCAAATTTTGCATTTTTGTACCTCATTGCCAGTCTATTGAATTTAGTCTTCTTTTCAGTGTTTCTTTTGTCAGGTTATGTTTCAAAAATTCAAATGCCAGCAAACTTCATGTATTTTCAAAAAAAAAAGAATGGGAATCTTCAAATTATAAACATTACTTCTTGCTATATCATGAGGGCCATGGAATGAATAAGCCATTTTATGGAAAACATTATTGCACACTATTGACGTAGTGGAGCATAAGTAAGCATATGTCCTTGCATAGGAATGATCGAATTGAATGCAACAAAGATTTCCAATCTGAATTCAAAGTAGGTAGTGCAAATTTTCTAGACACATAAATCTAAAGCATTAAGTGTTTTTTCTCATTTTTATGTTCTTACATCTATCATTGTCTTTGATATCCTTTGGTTTACCTTGGTAAACACAAGTAACAAATTGGCTCTTTTAACTTTGTTTCTTGGCCTTTTAATGACTTTAGAAATCTATGTTGATTCTATCATATTTGAGTAAAATTCTACCTACTTTATGCAAGTGCACACAGCATTTTATTTATGTTTAAGCATAGATCAAGGGATTTTCAAAGGGACTCTTTTCTCAGGGAATTATTGAAGTTTTCCCCTTTCTAAGCATTGATTCCAATTCTTGCATTTTCCTATCTAATTGCCATTCTATTGAATTTAGTCTTCTTTTCAGTGTTTCTTTTGTCAGGTTTTGTTTCAAAAATTCAAATGCCAGCAAACTTCTTGTTGGATTTTCAAAAAAAAAAAAAAAAAAAAAAGAATGGGAGTCTCCAAATTTTAAGCATTACTTCTTGCTATATCATGAGGACCATGGAATGAATAAGCCAATTTATGGAAAACATTCTTGCACACCATTGAGGGTTTGGAGCATAAGTAAGCATATCTCCTTGCATAGGAATGATCGAATTGAATGCAACAATGATTAGGAAACCTGAATTCAAAGCAGTTGATCCAAATTTTCTAGACACATAGATCTAAAGCATTAAGTGTTTTTTCTCATTTTTATGTTCTTACATCTATCATTGTTTTGTTATCCTTTGGTTTACCTTGTTAGACACAAGTAACTAATTGGCTCTTTTAACTTTGTTTCTTGGCCTTTTAATGACTTTAGATATCTATGTTGATTCTATCATATTTGAGTAAAATTCTACCTACTTGCACACAGCATTTTACTTAGGTTTAAGCATAGATCAAGGGATTTTGAAAGTGCCTCTTTTCTGAGGGAATTATTGCAGTTTTCTACTTTCTAAGCATTGATTCCAATTCTTGCATATTCCTATCTAATTGCCATTCTATTGAATTTAGTCTTCTTTTCAATGTTTCTTTTGTCAGGTTATGTTTCAAAAATTCAAATGCCAGCAAACTTCATGTTGTATTTTCAAAAAAAAAAGAATGGGAGTCTCCAAATTTTAAGCATTACTTCTTGCTATATCATGAGGGCCATGGAATGAATAAGCCATTTTATGGAAAACATTATTGCACACTATTGACGTAGTGGAGCATAAGTAAGCATATGTCCTTGCATAGGAATGATCGAAGGAATGCAGCAATGATTTCCAATCTGAATACAAAGCCGTTAGTGCAAATTTTCTAGACATATAGATCTAAAGCATTAAGTGATTTTTCTCATTTTTATGTTCTTACATCTATCATTGTCTTTGATATCCTTGGTTTACCTTGTAGACACAAGTAACTAATTGGCTCTTTTAACTTTGTTTCTTGGCCTTTTAATGATTTAAGAAATCTATGTTGATTATATCATATTTGAGTAAAATACTACGTACTTGCACACAGCATTTTACTTAGGTTTAAGCATAGATCAAGGATTTTCAAAGGGACTCTTTTCTTAAGGAATTATTGCAGTTTTCCCCTTTCTAAGCATTGATTCCAATTCTTGCATTTTCCTATCTAATTGCCATTCTATTGAATTTGTCTTCTTTTCAGTGTTTCTTTTGTCAGGTTATGTTTCAAAAATTCAAATGCCAGCCAACTTCTTGTTGGATTTTCAAAAAAAAAAGAATGGGAGTCTCCAAATTTTAAGCATTACTTCTTTCTATATCATGAGCGCCATGGAATGAATAAGCCAATTTATGGAAAATATTCTTGCATACCATTGAGCGTTTGGAGCATAAGTTTGCATATCTCGTTGCTTAGGAATGATCGAATTGAATGCAACAAAGATTTCCAATCTGAATACAAAGTAGTGCAAATTTTCTAGACATATAGATCTAAAGCATTAAGTGATTTTTCTCATTTTTATGTTCTTACTTCTATCATTGTTTTGTTATCCTTTGGTTTACCTTGTAGACACAAGTAACTCATTGGCTCTTTTGACTATGTTTCTTGTCCTTTTAATGACTTAAAAAATCTATGTTGATTTTATCATATTTGAGTAAAATTCTACCTACTTGCACACAGCATTTTACTTAGGTTTAAGCATAGATCAAGGATTTTCAAAGGACTCTTTTCTGAGGGAATTATTGCAGTTTTCCGCATTCTAAGCTTTGATTCCAAATTTTGCATTTTTGTACCTCATTGCCATTCTATTGAATTTGTCTTCTTTTCAGTGTTTCTTTTGTCACATTTTGTTTCAAAAATTCAAATGCCAGCCAACTTCTTGTTGGATTTTCAAAAAAAAAAGAATGGGAGTCTCCAAATTTTAAGCATTACTTCTTGCTATATCATGAGCGCCATGGAATGAATAAGCTAATTTATGGAAAATATTCTTGCATACCATTGAGCGTTTGGAACATAAGTAAGCATATGTCCTTGCATAGGAATGATCGAATTGAATGCAACAAAGATTTCCAATCTGAATACAAAGTAGTGCAAAATTTCTAGACATATAAATCTAAAGCATTAAGTGATTTTTCTCATTTTTATGTTCTTACTTCTATCATTGTTTTGTTATCCTTTGGTTTACCTTAGTAGACACAAGTAACTCATTGGGTCTTTTGACTATGTTTCCTGTCCTTTTAATGACTTTAAAAATCTATGTTGATTTTATTATATGTGAGTAAAATTCTACCTACTTGCACACTGCATTTTACTTAGGTTTAAGCATAGATCAAGGGATTTTCAAAGGACTCTTTTCTTAAGGAATTATTGCAGTTTTCCGCATTCTAAGCATTGATTCCAATTCTTGCATTTTCCTATCTAATTCCCATTCTATTGAATTTGTCTTCTTTTCAGTGTTTCTTTTGTCACATTTTGTTTCAAAAATTCAAATGCCAGCCAACTTCTTGTTGGATTTTCAAAAAAAAAAGAATGGGAGTCTCCAAATTTTAAGCATTACTTCTTGCTATATCATGAGGCCATGGAATGAATAAGCTAATTTATGGAAAACATTATTGCACACTATTGACGTAGTGGAGCATAAGTAAGCATATCTCCTTGCATAGGAATGATCGAATTGAATGCAACAAAGATTTCCAATCTGAATTCAAAGTAGGTAGTGCAAATTTTCTAGACATATAAATCTAAAGCATTGTGTTTTTTCTCATTTTTATGTTCTTACATCTATCATAATCTTTGCTATCCTTGGTTTACCTTGTTAGACACAAGTAACTCATTGGCTCTTTTAACTTTGTTTCTCGGCCTTGTAATGATTTAAGAAATCTATGTTGTTTCTATCATATTTGAGTAAAATACTACGTACTTGCACACAGCATTTTACTTAGGTTTAAGCATAGATCAAGGGATTTTCAAAGGACTCTTTTCTTAGGGAATTATTGCAGTTTTCCCCATTCTAAGCATTGATTCCAAATTTTGCATTTTTGTACCTCATTGCCATTCTATTGAATTTAGTCTTCTTTTCAGTGTTTCTTTTGTCAGGTTATGTTTCAAAAATTCAAATGCCAGCCAACTTCTTGTTGGATTTTCAAAAAAAAAAGAATGGGAGTCTCCAAATTTTAAGCATTACTTCTTGCTATATCATGAGGGCCATGGAATGAATAAGCCAATTTATGCAAACGAATCTTGCACACCATTGAGGTTTGGAGCATAAGTAAGCATATGTCCTTGCATAGGAATGATCGAAGGAATGCAGCAATGATTTCCAATCTGAATTCAAAGTAGGTAGTGCAAATTTTCTAGACATATAAATCTAAAGCATTGTGTTATTTCTCATGTTTATGTACTTACATCTATCTTGTCTTTGATATCCTTGGTTTACCTTGGTAAACACAAGTAACAAATTGGCTCTTCTAACTTTGTTTCTCGGCCTTGTAATGATTTAAGAAATCTATGTTGTTTCTATCATATTTGAGTAAAATTCTACCTACTTTCACACATCATTTTACTTAGGTTTAAGCATAGATCAAGGGATTTTCAAAGGACTCTTTTCTGAGGGAATTATTGCAGTTTTCCGCATTCTAAGCCTTGATTCCAAATTTTGCATTTTTGTACCTCATTGCCAGTCTTTTGAATTTAGTCTTCTTTTCAATGTTTCTTTTGTCAGGTTATGTTTCAAAAATTCAAATGCCAGCAAACTTCATGTTGTATTTTCAAAAAAAAAAGAATGGGAGTCTCCAAATTTTAAGCATTACTTCTTGCTATATCATGAGCGCCATGGAATGAATAAGCCAATTTATGCAAACGAATCTTGCACACCATTGAGGGTTTGGAGCATAAGTTTGCATATCTCGTTGCTTAGGAATGATCGAAGGAATGCAGCAATGATTTCCAATCTGAATACAAAGCCGTTAGTGCAAATTTTCTAGACACATAGATCTAAAGCATTAAGTGTTTTTTCTCATTTTTATGTTCTTACTTCTATCATTGTTTTGTTATCCTTTGGTTTACCTTAGTAGACACAAGTAACGCATTGGCTCTTTTGACTATGTTTCTTGTCCTTTTAATGACTTAAAAAATCTATGTTGATTTTATCATATGTGAGTAAAATTCTACCTACTTGCACACAGCATTTTACTTAGGTTTAAGCATAGATCAAGGGATTTTCAAAGGGACTCTAATCTCAGGGAATTATTGCAGTTTTCCGCATTCTAAGCATTGATTCCAATTCTTGCACTTTCCTATCTAATTCCATTCTATTGAATTTAGTCTTCTTTTCAGTGTTTCTTTTGTCACATTTTGTTTCAAAACTTCAAATGCCAGCAAACTTCATGTATTTTCAAAAAAAAAAGAATGGGAGTCTCCAAATTTTAAGCATTACTTCTTGCTATATCATGAGGGCCATGGAATGAATAAGCCATTTTATGGAAAACATTATTGCACACTATTGACGTAGTGGAGCATAAGTAAGCATATGTCCTTGCATAGGCAGGAGGTTACTAGCTTCCTCTGCAGAGCAGTGAAAGGTATATGGACGGGTAGCTGTCCTGTGGACCGGCTACAAAAAGCAGCCAGGTACTGGAGTGCTCTGGGAAAGAGTTCCCCACCCGGAAGTAACTCAGGCCTGCAGGGCCGGGCTGGGAAAGTGCCTTTCAAAGAACCTCAGCTTTGTGAGATAACGACTGCCCTGGGGCTAGACACTTAGCAGTGAGAGTTTTACTGCCCCAAGTCAAACCCTGCCCTGGGGCTGTGGGTATTAGCAGCTGAGCAGTGAATGGATTTGCAGGGACCGGAAGTGTCTGCCCGGGAAGCGCAGTCAGCTGGGGAGGTTCTATTGCCCCAGGCCGAGCCCCCCACACTGCCGATTAGAGGCTGCCCAGGCTGTGTCCCACTGTCGTGTAGCTTACTAACTGCCCCCGCAAAAACACCGAACTGCCGGATGTGGCCACAGGGCTGCGGTAAAGCCTGCCTGAGTCACTTCCGGGTTTGAGGGGTTGCAGCCAGATCTCGTTAGGCTCTGGCGTTTGTTAGAGGACCCTCTGTTTTAGGCTTTAACTTCTCTGCCAGTTTTCTGCTTTGTAATCAAGGCAGAGCAGTTAGCCTATAGCAGAGTGGTCCCCATAACTTCTCTAGCCACAGAGATCACCCCCGCCCCTGGTCTGCTCAGGACGCTAGTCTCTCGCTGCCTGTGCTAGTCTGTTCCTGGCCCCTCAGGACAAACCTTTCCTGGTGAGCTTCCGGATCGGCTGTTAAGTTGTAGTGCTTCTTATCTTCATGAATTTAAGCAGTGAAGAGTTATTTTTGAGGCTGGATTAAATAGTTGGTTATGAGGGTAATGAGAGGAGCTTAGAGAGTCGTGTGTGCCTGCTTTGCCATCTTGGCTCCGCCCCGGAAGTCTCCTAAGCCCAGGGTTTTTCAAAGGACTCTTTTCTCAGGGAATTATTGCAGTTTTCCCCTTTCTAAGCATTGATTCCAATTCTTGCATTTTCCTATCTAATTGCCATTCTATTGAATTTAGTCTTCTTTTCAGTGTTTCTTTTGTCAGGTTTTGTTTCAAAAATTCAAATGCCAGCAAACTTCTTGTTGGATTTTCAAAAAAAAAAAGAATGGGAGTCATTAAATTTTAAGCATTACTTCTTGCTATATCATGAGGACCATGGAATGAATAAGCCAATTTATGGAAAACATTATTGCACACTATTGACGTAGTGGAGCATAAGTAAGCATATCTCCTTGCATAGGAATGATCGAATTGAATGCAACAATGATTTCCAATCTGAATTCAAAGTAGGTAGTGCAAATTTTCTAGACACATAGATCTAAAGCATTAAGTATTTTTTCTCATTTTTATGTTCTTACATCTATCATTGTCTTTGCTATCCTTGGTTTACCTTGTTAGACACAAGTAACTAATTGGCTCTTTTAACTTTGTTTCTTGGCCTTTTAATGACTTTAGAAATCTATGTTGTTTCTATCATATTTGAGTAAAATTCTACCTCCTTCCACACAGCATTATATTTATGTTTAAGGTAAATCAAGGGATTTTGAAAAGGACTCTTTTCTGAGGGAATTATTGCTGTTTTCCCCTTTCTAAGCATTGAATCCAATTCTTGCATATTCCTATCTAATTCCCATTCTATTGAATTTGTCTTCTTTTCAGTGTTTCTTTTGTCAGGTTTTGTTTCAAAAATTCAAATGCCAGCAAACTTCTTGTTGGATTTTCAAAAAAAAAAAAGAATGGGAGTCATTAAATTTTAAGCATTACTTCTTGCTATATCATGAGGGCCATGGAATGAATAAGCCATTTTATGGAAAACATTATTGCACACTATTGACGTAGTGGAGCATAAGTAAGCGTATGTCCTTGCATAGGAATGATCGAATTGAATGCAACAATGATTTCCAATCTGAATTCAAAGTAGGTAGTGCAAATTTTCTAGACACATAAATCTAAAGTATTAAGTGTTTTTTCTCATGTTTATGTACTTACATCTATCATTGTCTTTGATATCCTTTGGTTTACCTTGGTAAACACAAGTAACAAATTGGCTCTTTTAACTTTGTTTCTTGGCCTTTTAATGACTTTAGAAACCTATGTTGATTCTATCATATTTGAGTAAAATTCTACCTACTTGCACACAGCATTTTATTTATGTTAAAGCATAGATCAAGGGATTTTCAAAGGGACTCTTTTCTCAGGGAATTATTGCAGTTTTCCCCTTCCTAAGCTTTGATTCCAATTCTTGCATTTTCCTATCTAATTGCCATTTTATTGAATTTAGTCTTCTTTTCAGTGTTTCTTTTGTCAGGTTTTGTTTCAAAAATCCAAATGCCAGCAAACTTCTTGTTGGATTTTCAAAAAAAAAAAAAAAAAAAAGAATGGGAGTCATTAAATTTTAAGCATTACTTCCTGCTATATCATGAGGAACACCGAATGAATAAGCCAATTTATGCAAACGAATCTTGCACACCATTGAGGGTTTGGAGCATAAGTTTGCATATCTCGTTGCTTAGGAATGATCGAATTGAATGCAACAAAGATTTCCAATCTGAATACAAAGCCGTTAGTGCAAATTTTCTAGACATATAATCTAAAGCATTGTGTTTTTTCTCATTTTTACGTTCTTACATCTATCATAATCTTTGCTATCCTTGGTTTACCTTGTTAGACACAAGCAACTGATTGGCTCTTTTAACTTTGTTTCTTGGCCTTTTAATGACTTTAGAAATCTATGTTGTTTCTATCATATTTGAGTAAAATACTACGTACTTGCACACAGCATTTTACTTAGGTTTAAGCATAGATCAAGGGATTTTCAAAGGGACTCTTTTCTTAGGGAATTATTGCAGTTTTCCCCTTCCTAAGCTTTGATTCCAATTCTTGCATTTCCTATCTAATTGCCATTTTATTGAATTTAGTCTTCTTTTCAGTGTTTCTTTTGTCAGGTTTTGTTTCAAAAATCCAAATGCCAGCAAACTTCTTGTTGGATTTTCAAAAAAAAAAAAAAAAAAAAGAATGGGAGTCATTAAATTTTAAGCATTACTTCTTTCTATATCATGAGCGCCATGGAATGAATAAGCCAATTTATGCAAACGAATCTTGCACACCATTGAGGGTTTGGAGCATAAGTAAGCATATCTCCTTGCACAGGAATGATCGAATTGAATGCAACAATGATTTCCAATCTGAATACAAAGCCGTTAGTGCAAATTTTCTAGACATATAATCTAAAGCATTGTGTTTTTTCTCATTTTTACGTTCTTACATCTATCATAATCTTTGCTATCCTTGGTTTACCTTGTTAGACACAAGTAACTCATTGGCTCTTTTAACTTTGTTTCTTGTCCTTTTAATGACTTAAGAAATCTATGTTGTTTCTATCATATTTGAGTAAAATTCTACCTACTTGCACACAGCATTTTACTTAGGTTTAAGCATAGATCAAGGATTTTCAAAGGGACTCTAATCTCAGGGAATTATTGCAGTTTTCCGCATTCTAAGCATTGATTCCAATTCTTGCATTTTCCTATCTAATTCCCATTCTATTGAATTTAGTCTTCTTTTCAGTGTTTCTTTTGTCAGGTTATGTTTCAAAAATTCAAATGCCAGCCAACTTCTTGTTGGATTTTCAAAAAAAAAAGAATGGGAATCTTCAAATTTTAAACATTACTTCTTGCTATATCATGAGGACCATGGAATGAATAAGCCAATTTATGCAAACGAATCTTGCACACCATTGAGGTTTGGAGCATAAGTAAGCATATGTCCTTGCATAGGAATGATCGAAGGAATGCAGCAATGATTTCCAATCTGAATACAAAGTAGTGCAAATTTTCTAGACACATAGATCTAAAGCATTAAGTGATTTTTCTCATTTTTACGTTCTTACATCTATCATAATCTTTGCTATCCTTGGTTTACCTTGTTAGACACAAGTAACTCATTGGCTCTTTTAACTTTGTTTCTCGGCCTTGTAATGATTTAAGAAATCTATGTTGTTTCTATCATATTTGAGTAAAATACTACGTACTTGCACACAGCATTTTACTTAGGTTTAAGCATAGATCAAGGGATTTTCAAAGGGACTCTAATCTCAGGGAATTATTGCAGTTTTCCGCATTCTAAGCCTTGATTCCAAATTTTGCATTTTTGTACCTCATTGCCAGTCTTTTGAATTTAGTCTTCTTTTCAATGTTTCTTTTGTCAGGTTATGTTTCAAAAATTCAAATGCCAGCAAACTTCATGTTGTATTTTCAAAAAAAAAAGAATGGGAGTCTCCAAATTTTAAGCATTACTTCTTTCTATATCATGAGCGCCATGGAATGAATAAGCCAATTTATGCAAACGAATCTTGCACACCATTGAGGGTTTGGAGCATAAGTAAGCATATGTCCTTGCATAGGAATGATCGAATTGAATGCAACAAAGATTTCCAATCTGAATTCAAAGTAGGTAGTGCAAATTTTCTAGACATATAGATCTAAAGCATTAAGTGTTTTTTCTCATTTTTATGTTCTTACATCTATCATAATCTTTGCTATCCTTGGTTTACCTTGTTAGACACAAGTAACAAATTGGCTCTTCTAACTTTGTTTCTTGGCCTTTTAATGACTTAAGAAATCTATGTTGATTATATCATATTTGAGTAAAATACTACGTACTTGCACACAGCATTTTACTTAGGTTTAAGCATAGATCAAGGATTTTCAAAGGGACTCTAATCTCAGGGAATTATTGCAGTTTTCCGCATTCTAAGCATTGATTCCAATTCTTGCATATTCCTATCTAATTGCCATTCTATTGAATTTAGTCTTCTTTTCAATGTTTCTTTTGTCAGGTTATGTTTCAAAAATTCAAATGCCAGCAAACTTCATGTTGTATTTTCAAAAAAAAAAGAATGGGAATCTTCAAATTTTAAACATTACTGCTTGCTATATCATGAGGCCATGGAATGAATAAGCCATTTTATGGAAAACATTATTGCACACTATTGACGTAGTGGAGCATAAGTAAGCATATGTCCTTGCATAGGAATGATCGAATTGAATGCAACAAAGATTTCCAATCTGAATACAAAGCCGTTAGTGCAAATTTTCTAGACACATAGATCTAAAGCATTAAGTGTTTTTTCTCATGTTTATGTACTTACATCTATCTTGTCTTTGATATCCTTGGTTTACCTTGGTAAACACAAGTAACAAATTGGCTCTTTTAACTTTGTTTCTTGTCCTTTTAATGACTTAAGAAATCTATGTTGATTTTATCATATTTGAGTAAAATTCTACCTACTTGCACACAGCATTTTACTTAGGTTTAAGCATAGATCAAGGATTTTCAAAGGACTCTTTTCTTAGGGAATTATTGCAGTTTTCCGCATTCTAAGCATTGAATCCAATTCTTGCATTTTCCTATCTAATTGCCATTTTATTGAATTTAGTCTTCTTTTCAATGTTTCTTTTGTCACATTTTGTTTCAAAAATCCAAATGCCAGCAAACTTCTTGTTGGATTTTCAAAAAAAAAAGAATGGGAATCTTCAAATTATAAACATTACTTCTTGCTATATCATGAGGCCATGGAATGAA
>NC_067403.1:135975986-135992875 GCF_016432865.1 Antechinus flavipes
ATTTGTAGATCAAACTTTTTGTTAAGTTCTGGTTTTTTCATCAGAAATAGATGAAATTCGCTTACTTCGTTGAATGTCCATCTTCTTCCCTGGAAAAAGATGCTCATTCTCGCTGGGTAAGTTATTTTTGGTTGCATACCAAGTTCCTTAGCCTTTCGGAATATCATATTCCAGGCCCTTCGATCTTTTAATGTGGATGCTGCCAGATCCTGGGTGATCCTTATTGTGGCTCCTTGATACTTGAATTGGGTTTTTCTAGCCGCTTGCAATATTTTTTCTTTCATCTGAGGGTTCTGGCATTTGGCCACTATATTCCTTGGTGTTTTGATTTTAGGATCCCTTTCAGTGGGTGATCGATGAATCCTTTCAATGTTTATTTTTTCCTCTGTTCCTATGACTTCTGGGCAGTTCTCTTTGATAATTTCCTGGAAGACAGTGTCCAGGCTCTTTTTTTCATCATGTTTTTCTGGGAGTCCAATGATTCTCAGATTGTCTCTCCTGGATCTGTTTTCCAGGTCTGTTGTCTTCCCCAGAAGGTATTTCACATTTTTCTCCATTGTTTGATTTTTTTGGATTTGCTTGACTGATTCTTCTTGTCTCCTCGAGTCATTCAATTCCACTTGTTCAATTCTGATTTTCAGTGAAGTATTCTCTTCACTCACTTTTTTAAAATCTTTTTCTAATTGTCCAATTGAGTTCTTTTGTTCTGTGGAATTTTTTTCCATTTCGCCAATTTTGTTTTTTAGAGAGCTGTTTTCTGTTTCCAGTTCACTAATCCTATTTTTCAAGGATTTTACTTCTTTATCCACTCTCTCTTTAACTTTCTCCAGGCTCTTTTGCCAAGCCTCCCTCTCCTTTTCCCAAGCCTCACTCTGCTTTCCCCATTTTTCTTCTAGCTCTCTTGTGAGAGCCTTTTTAATCACTTCTATGAGGTTCATCTGTGCTGAGGAACAGACGATCTCCTCCTTTGGGGATTCACCTGGGGACTGCCTGTTTTTAGTCTCCTCAGGATTTAGAGTCTGCTCTCTATCTGTATAGAAGCTGTCAAGGGTTAAAGTCCTCTTCAGCTTCTTGCTCATTCTGTCTATTAATCAGAGACAAACTACCAAAGAAAAACAAAAAAAACTGGAGTCTTTCTTTGGGGGGGGGGGCTGGGTGTGTTATCGAGCTTCCTCTACAGACTGCAGGGGGCAGCAGTGAGGCACTAGCAGGACTGTGCTGCGCCTGCACTCTGAGATCCCAAAGCGTGCTGAGTCACTGAGGGGGGGGGAAGGGGGGGGCGGCCAGGTCCTGAGAGACTCCAGCTGTTTGGGGTTGTGTTCTTCAGCCCCGGTGTTTTTAGCTTCTCTGCTGGGCTGCTGACTTGCTGCTGGAGTAAAGTATCCAAACCTGTAGCGAAGTTCTCCCCGCAGAGACGGCTGCGATCACTCCCCACCCCCTCTCCAGTCTGCTCCCGTGCTCTCACTGCCGCTGCCCGCCGCCTGCGCCCGATCTAAAACCGCCCCAGCCCTCCAGTAAAGACAGACCTTTCTTGGCGGATCTCAAGGATGGCTTCTCTTGGTAACTATTTGTGAGTTTTTTTCAGTCAAGCATTGATTCAGAGGCTTGTAATGAAATGGATAGTGAGAGAAAGCGTGGAGCTTATGCAGCAGTGAGCCTCCTCTCCGCCATCTTAACCGGAAGTCCCCGATACCAAACATTTAAAGGTCAATTAAAGCAAGTACTATATAAACTATTTGAAAAAATAGGGAATGAAGGACTCCTACCAAATTCCTTTTATGACACAGACATGGTACTGATACCTAACCCAGGTAAGAAAAAAACAGAGAAAGAAAAGTATAGACCACTCTCCCTACTGAATATTGATGCTAAAATCTTAAATAAAATATTACCAAAGAGATTACCAAAAATCATCTCCTGAATAATACCCCATGACCAAATAGGATTTATACCAGGAATGCAGGGCTGCTTCAATATTAGGAAAACTATTAGCATAATTGACTATATCAATAACCAAATCAACAAAAATCATATCATCATCTTGATAGATGCAGAAAAAGCATTTGATAAAATCCAACACTCATTCCTATTGAAAACATTAGAGAGTAGGAATAAGTGGACTCTTCCTTAAAATGGTCAGTAGCATCTACCTACCACCCATCAATAAGCATCAAAAGTAATGGGGATAAACTGGAACCATTCCCAATAAGATCAGGAGTGAAACAAGTTTGCCCACTATCACCATTACTAACCAATATTGTGTTAGAAATGCTAGCTTTGGCAATAAAAGAAGAAAAAGAGATTAAAGGAATTAGAGTAGGTAATGAAGAAACCAATTATATCACTCTTCACAGATGATATGATTGTATAGTTATAGAATCCCAGAGAATCTACCAAAAAACTATTAAAAATAATCCACAATTTTAGCAAAGTTGCAGGATACAAAATAAACCCAAATAAATCATTAGCATTTTTGTACATCAGTAACCAAATCCAATAGCAAGAGATACAAAGAGAAATTCCATTTAAAATAACTGATGATAATGTAAAATATTTTGGAATCTATTTGCCAGGGGAAAGTCAGGAACTATATGAGCAAAACTACAAAACACTTTCACACAAATAAAATCAGATATAAACAATTGGAAAAATATTAAGTGCTCTTGGATAGCTTGAGCAAATATAATAAAGATGACAATACTACCTAAACTCATCTATTTATTCAGTGCTATACCAATCAAAGCCCCAAGAAACTATTTTACTGACCTAGAAAAAAATAACAAAATTAATCTGGAAGAACAAAAGGTCAAGAATTTCAAGGGAACTAATGAAAAAAAAAATCAAATGAAGGTGGCCTAGCTGTACCAGATCGAAAACTATATTATACAGCAACAGTTATCAAAATCATTTGGTACTGGGTAAGAAATTGACTAGTTGGATATCAGTGGAATAGGTTAGGTTCACAGGACAAAATAGTCAATAACTTTAATAATCTAATGTTTGACAAATCCAAACACCTTAGCTTTTGGAAGTAGAATTCAAGTGTTTGACAAAAATTGCTGGGAAAATTGGAAATTAGAATGGCAGAAACGAGGCATTGACCCACACTTAACACCGTACACCAAGATAATGTCAAAATAGGTTCATTATCTAGGCATAAAAAATGAGATTATAAAAAAATGAGAAGAACATAGGATAGTTTACCTCTCAGACCTGTGGAGGAGGAAGGAATTTGTGACCAAAGAAGAACTAGAGATCATTATTGATCACACAATAGATAATTTTGATTACATTAAGTTTAAATTTTTTTATACAAACAAAACTAATACAGACAAGAATAGAAGAGAAGCAATAAACTGGGAAAACATTTTTATATTCAAAGGCTCTAATAAAGGACTTATTTCTAAAGTTATAGAGAATTGACTCAAATTTATAAGAAAGCAAGCCATTCTCCAATTGATAAATGGTCAAAGGATATGAACAGACAATTTTCAGATGAAGAAATGAAAACTATTTCTAGTCATATGAAAAGATGCTTCAAATCACTATTGTTCAGAGAAATGCAAATTAAGACAGCTCTCAGATACCCACCTCTCAGTTTGGCTAAGATGATAGGAAAAGATAATGCTGAATATTGGAGGTGATGTGGGAAAACTGGGGCACTGATACATTGTCAGTGGAATTGTGAACAAATCCAACCATTCTGGAGAGCAATTTGGAACTCTGCTAAAAAAAGTTATCAAATTATGCATACCCTTTGACCCAGCAGTGTTTCTATCCCAAAAAGATCTTAAAGAGGGAAAAGGATCCACATGTGCAAAAATGTTTGTGGCAGCCCTTTTTGTAATGGCTAGATACTGGAAACTGAGTGGATGCCCATCAATTGGAGAATGGCTGAATAAATTGTGGTATATGAATATTATGAAATATTATTGTTCTGTAAGAAATGACCAATAGGACTATTTCTGAGTCCTGGAGAGACTTACATGAATTGATGCTAAGTGAAATGAGCATGACCAAAAGATCATTTTACACAGCAACAACAAAATTATATAATGATCAATTCTGATGGATGTGGCTTTCTTCAACAATGAGATGATTCAAAGTAATTCCAATCTTTAATAATGAAGAGAGTCAACTACACCCTGAGAGAGAACTATAGGCAATGAGTGTCAACCACAACATAGTATTTCCACCCCTTCTGCATTTTTGTTTTCCTTCTCAGGTTTTTTTCTTTCTTTCTACATATGATTTTTCTTGTAGGGCAAGATAACTGTATAAATATGTATACATATATTGTATTTAACATATACTTTGACATATTAACATGTCTTGGACTACCTGCCATCTAGGGGAGGGATTGGGGAAAAGGAGGGGAAAAGTTGGAATAGAAGGTTTTGCAAGGATCAATGTTGAAAAATTACCCATTCATATGTTTTGTAAATAAAAACTATAATAAAAAAAGAAAATTAGAAAGATCTTCAATAGTCCAACTTATATATGAAACAAATCTCCTCTATTGCATACCAAGCAAGTGGCTATCTAGCTTCTGCACAAAGACCTTTAAGGAGGAAGCAATGCATTTTACTTTATCTAGTTCTAGAAGCTTTTCCTAATAACAAAAAGGCTTTTCCCAACTTCTACCCATGACCTTTAGAGGAAAAACAAATTAATTTCTAAATCTTTAGCCAGTTATCAATAGAAACTAAATAATTTTTTGCTTTTTATTCACAAAAATATAGTTTGGGGGAAAAAGGTCTTTTGACTACATAATTCATAATTCATAATGATCCATTGATCACTGAAATATTTATTCCACTTTGGGGGCAGCTAGGTGGTGCAGTGGATAGAGTACCAGCCCTGAAGTCAGGAGAATCTGATTTCAAATCTAGTCTCAGACTCTTAACACTTCCTAACTGTGTGGCCTTGGGCAAGTCACAACCTCAATTGTTAAGTGAAGCTCAATTGCCTCAGAAAAAAAAGAAAAGAAATATTCCACTTTGGAACAAAATCTAATGTTGCTAAAAAAGAAGTCAATCATCAGCTCTATCATGGAAATTTTTTTTTGCCTTATAGCATCTAAGGACTGAAAGGATTTCAAATTTACTAAACACTATTTCTTATAAGTTACATAGGTGACTAAAATGGTGCACAGTAGAATTATTTACTAAGCTATGAATACTATTTGAAAATTATAAAAGAATTTTGCACATGATGGCCTTCAATCCATTTTGCTCTTTTAGCTTTTAAGATTATTTACTTCTATATAAAAGTGATTTTTTTTCTCTTTCTCATAAATTATTTTTTTCTAATTACATGTAAAGCTAGTGTTCAACATTCATTTAATAAGATTTTGAATTTCAAAATTTTTCTCCCTCCCTTTCTCATCTTTTTTCTCCTCAAAATATAAGCAATTTGATATATGATAACATGAGTATGTTAAACATATTTCTACATTAGTCATGTAAAAGAACAAACAGAAGTAAAGGAAAAAAACCAGAAATACCCCCCAAAGTAAAATAAAAGTGAAAATAATATTCTTCAACCTGTGACCAGATTCCATAGATCTTTCTCTGGATCTGAACAGCATTTTGTATTTCAAGTCTTTTGGAAATGTCTTGGATCATTGTATTGTAGAGAAGAACAATAGCTGATTATCACACAAAGTTGCTTTTACTGTGTATAACATTCTCCTGGTTCTGCTCACATCACTCAACATCAGTCCATGTAAGTCTTTCTATTTTATTCTGAAATATACTGCTCATCATTTCTCATAGTACCATAGTATTCTATTATATTCAAATGCCACAACTTGTTTAGCCATTTCCCAATTGATTATCCCCTCAATTTCCAATTATTTTCCATCTCTAAAAGAGCTGCTATAAATATATATGATTTCTTAAAAAGTGTTTTAAGATGAAATTTCTGAAAAATATATGATGACCATAGTATGATAATCATGCTAACCAAACATTTTCACCAGAGTCCCAAATAACCCTTAATCTTTGACTTTACAGCAAAAAATGAATAGATGAAAACATTTGTCTTTCAATGTTTTTAATTTCTTCCTCAAGGATATCTTCTGCTCTAACTCATTTGGATGTCAGATATAAATAACAAATATCAAATAGTAAGCATTTTAAAATATCTGTAAGGTTAGAGGCATGATATTTAGTGTTGGTCATTTCTTGAGTCTAATTGTAAAGATGGCTTAGAACATTAACTATACTCACTCTTCCAGGTTCTCTTTGAGGGCTCCCTACTCAATTATTTTGAAGGTTGAGTTCCTTCATTAAATTAAAATACATAGTATTTTAAACAAAAATATTATAATATTAAAGAAAGAGAAATAGGAAGAAATACCAAGTCATTAAGCTTAACCCATTTATTTTATAGCTGAGGATCTAGGGCCAAGTAAGGGAGATTGAATAACTGGCTAAGGAATTGTAGATTCTTTAAAATGTTTCAAAGAAATTATTTAACCAAACTTTTATTCCAGAACCAATGCTCTTTGCAAAAGTCTAGAACTGGTTCTTTGTGAAAGGTTTAGCTATCTCTTGTAATTTTGTTTAATTATTCTTATCAACAGATTTAGGATATTCTTGGGAACCATGTTATTCTTAAAATGAAAAAAAAGACATAGAGTAAGATAAAAGTGTTCAGTGCCTCTAATTTCTTCCAGGATGCTAGATTAAAACAATTTACTAAGTCCAAAACAGATGTCATATTCAATATCATACCATCAGCTAAATTTGTTTGTATAACCTCAAGAGTATTCCTCGATAGAGGCAGGTGTTCTTTTATGTAATCTGAATAAGAAAATATTAACTCCTGGGTTTTTTTTTGGGGGGGGGTGGGGAGCTACAGATAAATGTGACTGCTCATTTTATCTCATTAAATATCATCTTACTCTTGATCATAGCCTAGAAGTTTTTTCAAAACAATATCTCTGAAGTCTCACCTATAATTAGATCATCTGCATGTGCCAATATATTTCCTTTTCTTTAACACAGATTATATCCCAAACCTGACTTTATCATAATATGAATTACTAGTTCCAGGTTAAGAATTATTGTTTTTTGGAAATAGAATTTGAATCTGGATCTTCTGAGTCAATGCCTAACTGACATTCTGAAGATATTTTCTGAACTATTTGTTCAGTGTTTATCTAAAAACCTGATTTAATCTTGTCCCATCAAAGAAAGATTCCCAAATTAAAAATCAAAATCATAGTGGAGCAGTTACCCCATGTTTGCTCCCATTTTTCTTAAAGTGTGAAAACTAGCATGGCTGGTAAATATATTACTTTGAATTTCATTAAATTTAAACTCTTGGAAAATACCTTCAAGAAAAACCATTGTCAATTCCAATCTAGTTTTACCAGACTCCACAGGAAAGAAAGCAGGGAATCAATAATCCTTTAGGACAGTTGTCTCCCCACATCTGGCTTACAACCATAGAATAAAAAGCTTTCTCTGACAATTTGGAATTAGGTGGATATTTAGTTGGTTACTGGGTTAATCTGATTCTTTAGATATGTCAGGAGTGGTGTCAAATTTGGTAATTTTCATTCATTAGATGTATTCATTCACATGACTGTCTCAGTAGGAAAACAAGAGGCAGTTCAAACTTGAAATTATATATACATATATTTGCAAACATATACTCCCTGATATGTATTCACACATGCAATATGCATATACATATGGAAATATACATGTATATATACTTATGTGTGTATTTTCAGGGAAAGAAAGACTTGTGATTTAATCTCTGTAAAGAATTCTTAATGTAGAAACTCTCTCTATTAATATAGACCACCAGTTCCAGTAACTTAATCTTAGAAAATTGATTGGAGATTTTGGCAAGGCCAACAAAGCTTTGACCTTTGGGATGAATTCCATGATTCCTTGTAGCTAGTTTTATATACCTGGTCATTATAGATGGAGAGATAGATGATAGCTAGAAAGATAGGAACTGATATCAATGTAGACATCTGTTATTTTAAAATTTTAAACTGCTTTTTTCTAAAAAACAAAAACAAACACACAAAAACAATTATCAAGCTCATTCCCTTTAGGATTGGATACTTAGATTGCTCCCTTGGTTATACAACTTGTCAAATTTCATTATTTTGTCTTACATCCTTAAACTGCTAGGAAGATCCAGTACTTGTTTCCAAAATTGTGATAATATTCAGCTTAACTAAGTAAAGTTTTTTCTTTTTCTTTTTAGTATCCTGCTTCCTGTAGATAACAGATTTCTGCATCCTAAGCAGTGATTAAAAAAAAAAAAGACCTTTTAATCCTTTTCTACTATCCCATTCAGCCAGTTGCCATCCCCTAAATCCCTCAGATTAAAAAAAAATTAAACATCTTTAATGTATCAGAGATGGGAACATTTTTTTTCTTTGAAGAATGAAAGCTTATAAACCTTCTTTGGTGCTAATACTTGGAAGTGCTAAAACTCAAAATAGCTGACCCATGGAACCACAATAAATGTAAGTACTTTCTTCCCTACCTCCAGCTTCTGAAAAGTAAAGTCTCAAGTCTTTATGATGTACAAATAACTGGTCCAGAGCTGTCTCCAGTGGTACAATGCTTCAGATATATAGGGAACAACATATACTTCACTAGCCATTTGGAGTCCTGACATATTCCCTGCCATTTTCCTTATACTGATGACAAAATTCAAAACACAGATTAAAGGAACTCCCCATCTCAAACCAGCCATTTGGAGATCTCTATTAACTACAAAGTATGTATTTTAATAAATCTCATTAGTATTTAAAATTTTATAATATGGCTTATTTTTTTCTTCCCTGCATGTAACTACTTGTGGAGCAAAACTTATTAATTTGGAGTGCCACATACAGTGGGTGGTAATATAAACAAGAGATTCTGGTTAATTTGCCTTTTTAAATTATTTTTGATTATCCTAAAAAGTAATCCTGAATTATTTGGAAAAGCCAAGTAAGACATAAAACTTAAACCTAGGTCTTCCTTATTCTAAGACCAGCTCTCCTATATCAGATTGCTTTTCTTTAAATAATCAAAATTTTCTTTTGAGTTTGGTTTAATTTACTTTGAATTAATATTTAGACATAGTTTAAGAAATCTAATTTGTTAATGAAAAATATGTTAATACTACTAACACATCTACTGTCTTTTTCTTTTTTTTTTTTTTTTTATTTATTTTTTTTAAATTTTATTTAATAATTACATTATATTGACACTCATTTCTGTTCCGATTTTTTTCCCCTCCCTCCCTCCACCCCTCCCCTAGATGGCAAGCAGTCCTTTATATGTTGGATATGTTGCAGTATATCCTAGATACAATATATGTTTGCAGAACCGAACAGTTCTCTTGTTGCGTAGGGAGAATTGGATTCAGAAGGTATAAATAATCCGGGAAGAAAAACAAAAATGCAGATAGTTCACATTCGTTTCCCAGTGTTCTTTCTTTGGGGGTAGCTGCTTTTGTCCATCATTTATCAATTGAAACTCAGGTCTCTTTGTCAAAGAAATCCACTTCCATCAAAATATGTCCTCATACAATATCGTTGTCGAAGTGTATAATGATCTCCTGGTTCTGCTCATTTCACTTAGCATCAGTTCATGTAGGTCTCTCCAAGCCTCTCTGTATTCATCCTGCTGGTCATTTCTTACAGAACAATAATTTCATAACATTCATATATCACAATTTACCCAGCCATTCTCCAATTGATGGGCATCCATTCATTTTCCAGTTTCTAGCCACTACAAACAGGGCTGCTACAAACATTTTGGCACATACAGGTCCCTTTCCCTTCTTTAGTATTTCTTTGGGATATAAGCCCAATAGAAACACTGCTGGATCAAAGGATATGCACATTTTGATAATTTTTTGGGCATAATTCCAGATTGCTCTCCAGAATGGTTGGATTCGTTCACAACTCCACCAACAATGCATTAGTGTCCCAGTTTTCCCGCATCCCCTCCAACATTCATCATTATTTTTTCCTGTCATCTTAGCCAATCTGACAGGTGTGTAGTGATATCTCAGAGTTGTCTTAATTTGCATTTCTCTGATCAATAATGATTTGGAACACTCTTTCATATGAGTGGTAATAGTTTCAATCTCATCCTCTGAAAATTGTCTGTTCATATCCTTTGACCATTTATCGATTGGAGAATGGCTTGATTTCTTATAAATTTGAGTCAGTTCTCTATATATTTTGGAAATGAGGCCTTTATCAGAACCTTTAACTGTGAAAATGTTTTCCCAGTTTGTTGCTTCCCTTCTAATCTTGTTTGCATTAGTTTTATTTGTACAAAGGCTTTTTAATTTGATGTAATCGAAATTTTCTATTCTGTGATCAGTAATGGTCTCTAGTTCATCTTTGGTCACAAATTTCTTTCTCCTCCACAAGTCTGAGAGATAAACTATTCTATGTTCCTCTAATTTATTTATAATCTCGTTCTTTATGCCTAGGTCATAGACCCATTTTGATCTTATCTTGGTATATGGTGTTAAGTGTGGGTCCATGCCTAATTTCTGCCATACTAATTTCCAATTATCCCAGCAGTTTTTATCAAATAATGAATTCTTTTCCCAGAAGTTAGGGGCTTTGGGTTTGTCAAACACTAGATTGCTATAATGACTATTCTGTCTTGTGAGCCTAGCCTTTTCCACTGATCCACTAATCTATTTCTTAGCCAATACCAAATGGTTTTGGTGACTGCTGCTTTATAATATAATTTTAGATCAGGTACAGCTAGGCCACCTTCATTTGATTTTTTTTTCATTAGTTCCCTTGAGATTCTCGACTTTTTATTGTTCCATATGAATTTTGTTGTTATTTTTTCTAGATCAATAAAATATTTTCTTGGAAGTCTGATTGGTATAGCACTAAATAAATAGATTAGTTTAGGGAGTATTGTCATCTTTATTATGTTCGCTCGGCCAATCCAAGAGCACTTAATCTACTGTCTTTTTCAAAAAAAAAATATATATATATTTTCCAATTATAAGTAAAAAAATTTTTTCCATTAATT
This sequence comes from Antechinus flavipes, assembly GCF_016432865.1. Classification (NCBI taxonomy): domain Eukaryota; kingdom Metazoa; phylum Chordata; class Mammalia; order Dasyuromorphia; family Dasyuridae; genus Antechinus; species Antechinus flavipes. Next base: position 135,987,023 of record NC_067403.1, read on the forward strand.
TTTAAAAAAAATTTTGAGTGCCAAATTATCTCCCTCCCTTCCTTCCTCCCCCTTTACTGAGAAGTTGAGCAATCTGATATAGTTGTATGTATGCTATCATGCAAAACATATTTCCATATTCATCATGTTATAAAAGAAAAAAGATTTCCTCAAAAGAAATCTCCTTCAAAAGGTAAAAAAAAAAATGGTTTTAAAAAAGCATCCTTTGAATCTGCATTTAAATTTCATCATATCTTCTTTTGGAGTTAGCATTTTTCATCATTCAGAATTGTCTTGGATCCATTAACCTAGAGTCAGGAAGATGTGAGTTCAAATCTGACCACTGACTCTTATTAGCTGTGTCACCCTGATTCCATCCCCTCCTGTGACCAAAAAAAAAAAAAATTATCTTGGGTTGTTGTATTTCTCAGAATACATAAATCATTCACAGTTGATTTTTTTGCAAAATACTATTACTATTTATAATGTTCCCTGGTTCTCTTCATACATCTTTGTTTCATTCCCCTCCTAAAATCCCATGACCTATATCTCACTCTAGTCCCACATGGTTGTCCTATTTTGATTATCTTAAACTATAAATGTTTCATTTATAATAGTAAACTCCAATATTCCATTCCCCAATTATATTCAACTATCTTTACATATTTTTTCCCCCTTTACTTTGCTCCTTTTAAATTATTTCATCTTCATTATGATTTCCAATAAAGTCATTCCCCCTTGTTATAGTAGTCTGTATCACCCTTTCTCTGGCCTTACCTTTTATGTCCTTTAAATCATTAGTATTTCTATACATTGCCAACAAAGTCCACCACCAAGAAATAGAAAGAGAAACTCCATTTAAAATAATTGTAGACAAGATAAAATATTTGGGATTATACCTGTCAAGACAAACTCAGGAACTATATGAATGCAATTATAAAATACTTTATGCACAAATAAAGTTATAACTAAACAACTGGAAAAATATTAATTGCTCCTTAGTAGGCTTAGCTAATATGATAAAAAAGATGATTATGCCCAAATTAATTTACTTATTTAGTTCCATTTAAATCAAATTACCAACAAATATTTTGTAGAGTTAAAAAAAAATAATGAAATTCATCTGGAAGAACAAAAAGTCAAAATTATCGAGGGAATCAATGAAAAAATGTTAAAAATGAAAATGTATTTACACAGCTCTAACCATTAGAATCTTGAACTAGCTAAGAAATAGAGTGAAAGATCAATGGAATTGAGTAGATAATACAGCACACTGTAATGAGTGACCATAATACTCTAGGGTTTGATATGCCTACAGATCGAAGATTTGGGAAGAACTCATTATTTGACAAAACCCAATGGATAAACTGGAAAGCCATTTGGCAGAAACTAACACCTCATGGTATACCAAGATAAAGTGAAAATGGGTACTTATAGTACTATAAGTAAATTAGGACTATACTATAAGTATATTAGGAAAGCATAGAATAGCTTATTTGTCGGATCTATTATGGAAAAGGGAATAATTTATATTCAAACAAGAGATACTATTACAGAATGTAAAATGAATACTTTTTATTATGTTAAATTAAAAATATTTTTGCACAAATAAAACTAATGTAGTCAAAAACAGAAAGAAAACAGGAAATGAGAAACATTTTTTTGTAGTGTTCTGGTTGTTTTTCTGGAGGTTTTTGGAGCAGCCTTCTTTTCAGCAAAGTGATCACCAAGAGAATAGGCAGGTGTTAAAGTCCAAATCCTTTATTATCTCCTTCACAATCTAGTTTCCTTGCCTGGGACCGGGGCCAGCTTTCTTGAAGGCCTTCCAGAGTCTTGGTTTCAGTGGAGAAGGAAAGAAGGAGAGGCCTGCCACCACAGTGGTGTGAGATGGAGTGAATCTCTCTTCTTGGCTTTGAGATCCCACTTCTAGTCCTCTGTATTCTCTGAGTCTGACCCTGGCTGAGATTGTCCCACCTTATATGCTCTATTATAATTAGATCATTTACAGTAAACTGAGTATAAACTAATTGTTATATCACTAGGGAACCATTGTTTGTGGTAAGATTAAATCAATCACACTGAACTAGAGAACTTTTAATCACCATGCTAAACTAGATAACCATTGTCTTATCAATTCCACTGAGTTAGCACTTTGTAAGAATCCTTGTTTCAAGTTTGGCCCATAACATCTCCCACTTTCTTTTGTTTTAGAACATAGGTGGTCATGCCTTCCTTGACTTCTCAGGGAGATGAGAACCCCAAAAAGGAGATGATCATGCTCTTCCTGACTTCTCAGAAAAGATGTTGAATACACTAAAAAAGGTGATCATACTCTCCCTGATATCTCAGGAAGGAAGATGAAAAAACATCAAAGGAAATGGGGAATCAAACCAGATTAGTGAGTTTCTGAAGGGTCTCATTTGAAACAGATATACATAAATCCATCAACATGGGAGGTATTACATAACAAACAATATGAATCAACATGAGGAATTATACATGTCCATAAGTCCTAGAAATAGTTCAAAACCAATCTATTGTTCATTACATGTGTCAGAGAATCTAATACTTCCTGCAAGTTTTGAAGTCCTGTATCAATCTTATAATGTCTCAGGGAATCCAATGATTCCTGCTGGTTTTGAAGTTCTGCAACAGTCTTATCAATAATTTTTAATCTCAGGGAATCCAATGAGGGTTTTGAAGGTCTATTACCATCTCATTATTAAAATGGAGGTTTTTCTGATGAGAGCCTCATTTTTCAAATATGTGGAAAACTGAGCCAAATTTATAAAAATATAGGCAATTCCCTCAAATGGTAAATGGTCAAAAACTATGAACAAGCATTTTTCAAATGAATAAATCAAGGCTATTTATAATCATATGAAAAAAGTAACTAATAAGAATGAACATTACTAAACACTAGCCTCTGCAATAAGAGTCGAGAAAGAGATTAAAGGAATCAGAGTAGGCAATGAGGAAACCAAACTATCACTCTTTGCAGATGATATGATGGTACCTAGAGAACCCCAGAGATTCTACTAAAAAGCTATTAGAAATAATTCATAATTTTAGCAAAGTAGCAGGATACAAAATAAATCCCATAAATCTTCAGCATTTTTATATACCACCAACAAAATCCAAGAGCAAGAGATACAAAGAGAAATTCAATTCAAAATAACTGTTGATAGCATAAAATATTTGGGAATCTACCTACCAAAGGAAAGTCAGGAATTATTTGAGCAAAATTACAAAAAAGTTTCCACACAAATAAAGTCAGACTTAAATAATTGAAAAAATATTAAGTGCTCTTGGATAGGCTGAGCAAATATAATAAAGATGACAATACTCCCTAAACTAATCTACTTATTTAGTGCTATACCAATCAGACTTCCAAGAAAATATTTTAATGGTCTAGAAAAAATAACAACAAAATTCATATGGAACAATAAAAAGTCGAGAATCTCAAGGGAATTAATGAAAAAAAAAATCAAATGAAGGTGGTCTACCTGTACCTTATCTAAAATTATATTATAAAGCAGCAGTCACCAAAACCATTTGGTATTGGCTAAGAAATAGATTAGTTGATCAGTGGAAAAGGTTAGGTTCACAAGACAGAATAGTCAACTATAGCAATCTAGTGTTTGACAAACCCAAAGATTCTAACTTTTGGGATAAGAATTCATTATTTGATAAAAACTGCTGGGATAACTGGAAATTAGTATGGCAGAAATTAGGCAAGGGCCCACACTTAACACCATATACTAAGATAAGATCAAAATGGGTTCATGACCTAGGCATAAAGAACGAGATTATAAATAAATTAGAGGAACATAGGATAGTTTGTCTCTCAGACTTGTGGAGGAGAAAGAAATTTGTGACCAAAGATGAACTAGAGACCATTACTGATCACAAAATAGAAAATTTTGATTATATCAAATTAAAAAGCCTTTGTACAAACAGAATGAATGCAAACAAGATTAGAAGGGAAGCAACAAACTGGGAAAACATTTTCACAGTTAAAGGTTCTGATAAAGGCCTCATTTCCAAAATATATAGAGAACTGACTCAAATTTATAAGAAATCAAGCCATTCTCCAATTGATAAATGGTCAAAGGATATGAACAGACAATTTTCAGAGGATGAAATTGAAACTATTACCACTCATATGAAAGAGTGTTCCAAATCATTATTGATCAGAGAAATGCAAATTAAGACAACTCTGAGATACCACTACACACCTGTCAGATTGGCTAAGATGACAGGAAAAAATAATGATGAATGTTGGAGGGGATGCAGGAAAACTGGGACACTAAAACATTGATGGTGGAGCTGTGAATGAATCCAACCATTCTGGAGAACAATCTGGAATTATGCCCAAAAAGTTATCAAATTGTGCATACCCTTTGATCCAGCAGTGTTTCTATTGGGCTTATATCCCAAAGAAATACTAAGAAGGGAAAGGGACCTGTATGTGCCAAAATGTTTGTAGCAGCCCTTTGTAGTGGCTAGAAACTGGAAAATGAATGGATGCCATCAATTGGACAATGGCTGGGTAAATTGTGGTATATGAATGTTATGGAATATTATTGTTCTGTAAGAAATGACCAGCAGGATGAATACAGAGAGGACTGGCGAGACTTACATGAACTGATGCTAAGTGAAATGAGCAGAACCAGGAGATCATTATACACTTCGACAACGATATTGTATGAGGACATATTTTGATGGAAGTGGATTTCTTTGACAAAGAGACCTGAGTTTCAATTGATAAATGACAGACAAAAAGCAGCTACACCCCAAGAAAGAACACTGGGAAACGAATGTGAACTATCTGCATTTTTGTTTTTCTTCCGGGTTATTTATACCTTCTGAATCCAATTCTCCTATGCAACAAGAGAACTGTTCGGTTCTGCAAACATATATTGTATCTAGGATATACTGCAACATATCCAACATATAAAGGACTGCTTGCCATCTAGGAGAGGGGGTGGAGGGAGGGAGGGAAAAAAAAATCGGAACAGAAACAAGTGTCAATATAAAGTAATTATTAAATAAAAATAAAAAAAAAAGAAGGGAAGCAACAAACTGGGAAAACATCTTTACAGTTAAAGGTTCTGATAAAGGCCTCATTTCCAAAATATATAGAGAACTGACCCTAATTTATAAGAAACCAAGCCATTCTCCAATTGATAAATGGTCAAAGGATATGAACAAACAATTTTCAGATGATGAAATTGAAACTATTACCACTCATATGAAAGTGTTCCAAATCACTATTGATCAGAGAAATACAAATTAAGACAACTCTGAGATACCACTACACACCTATCAGATTGGCTAAGATGACAGGAAAAAGTAATGATGAATGTTGGAGGGGATGTGGGAAAACTGGGACACTGATGCATTGTTGGTGGAGTTGTGAACGAACCCAACCATTCTGGAGAACAATCTGGAATTATGCCCAAAAAGTTATCAAAATGTGCATACCCTTTGATCCAGCAGTGTTTCTATTGGGCTTATACCCCAAAGAGATACTAAAAAAGGGAAAGGGACCTGTATGTACCAAAATGTTTGTAGCAGCCCTGTTTGTAGTGGCTAGAAACTGGAAAATGAATGGATGCCCATCAATTGGAGAATGGTTGGGTAAATTGTGGTATATGAATGTTATGGAATATTATTGCTCTGTAAGGAATGACCAGCAGGATGAATACAGAGAGACTTGGAGAGACCTACATGAACTGATGCTAAGTGAAATGAGCAGAACCAGGAGATCATTATAAACTTCGACAATGATAATTGTATGAGGATGTATTCTGATAGAAGTGGATTTCTTTGACAAAGAGACCTAACTGAGTTTCAATGGATAAATGATGG
>NC_067403.1:135993375-136010379 GCF_016432865.1 Antechinus flavipes
AAGGACACTGATACATTGCTGGTGGAATTGTGAATACATTCAACGATTCTGGAGAGCAATGTGGAACTATGCTCAAAAAGTTATCAAACTGTGCATACTCTTTGATGCAGCAGTGTTACTACTGGACTTATCTCCCAAAGAGATTTTAAAAAGGGGGAAAAGACCTGTATGTGCAAGAATGTTTGTGGCAGCCCTCTCTGTAGTGGCTAGAAGCTGGAAAATGAATGGATGCCCATCAATTGGAGAATGTCTGAATAAAATGTGGTATTTGAATATTATGGAATATTATTGTTCTGTAAGAAATGACTAACAAGATGATTTCAGAAAGGCCTTGAGAAACTTACATGAACTGATGCTGAGTGAAATGAGCAGGACCAGGAGATCATTATATACTTCAACAACAATACTATATGATGATCAATTCTGATGGACATGGCCATCTTCAGCAATGAGATGAACCAAATCAGTTCCAATAGAGCAATAATGATCTGAACCAGCTACACCCAGCGAAAGAACTCTGGGAGATGATTATAAACCACTACATAGAATTTCCAATCCCTCTATTTTTGTACACCTGCATTTTTCATTTCCTTCACAGGCTAATAGTACACTATTTCAAAGTCCGATTCTTTTTATACAGCAAAATTACTATTTGGACATGAGCACTTATATTGTATTTAATTAATACTTTAACATATTTAATATGTATTGGTCAACCTGCCATCTGGGGGAGGAGGTGGGGGGAAAGAGGGGAAAAATTGGAACAAAAGATTTGGCAATTGTCAATGCTATAAAATTACTCATGCATATAACTTTTAAATAAAAAAAAAAGAAAAGAAATGAGACCTTTATCAGAAACACTGAATGTAAAAAATATTTTCCCAGGGCAGCTAGGTTGCACAGTGGTTAGAGCACCAGCCCTGAAGTTAGGAGGACCTGAGTTCAAATCTGGTCTGCGACACTTAATATTTCCTTTCTGTGTGATCCTACGCAAGTCACTTAATTCTAATTGCCTCAACAACAATAAATAAATAAATCAATGATTGTTTGCCCAATTTATTGCTTTCCTTCTAATCTTGTCTGCATTAGTTTTGTTCATACAAAAGCTTTTTAACTTAATATAATCAAAACTTTCTTTTGGCTTCCTTAACAACCTCTAGTTCTTTGGTTAAAAACTCCTTCCTTCTTCATAGATCTGAGAGGCTAACTGTGCTATGTTCTTCTAATTTGCTTATAATATCACTCTTTATGTCAGATCATGAACCTCTTTTGACCTTATCTTGGTATGTGATATTAGCTATGGGTCAATCCCTAGTTTCTGCCTTACTAGTTTCCAATTTTCCTAGCAGTTTTTGTCAAATAGTGAATTATTATCCCAAAAGCTGGGGTGTTTTGGTTTGTCAAACACTAGATTGCTATAAATTGTCCTGTGAACTTAACCTAATCCACTGATTGACTATTCTCTTTCTTAGGCAGCAGCAAATGGTTTTGATGATCACAGCTTTATAATATAGCTTTAATTCTGGTACAGACATTTTTTCATAAATTCCCTTGAAATTCTTGACATTTTGTCCTTCCAGATGAACTTGTATTTTTTTTTAGACCTGTAAAAATTTTTTTCTAGATTTATAAAATAATTCCTTGAGAGTTTGATTAATATGGTATTAAATAAATAGATTAATTTAGGTAGTATTGTCATTTTTATTATATTCATTTGGCCTACCCATGAGCACTTGATATTTTTCCAATTGTTTAGATGTGACTTTATTGGTGTGGAAAGTGTTTTATAATTGTGTTAATATAATTCCTGACTTTGCCTTGGCAGATAGACTCCCAAATATTTTATATTATCAACAGTTATTTTAAATGGAATTTTTCTTTGTATTTCTTGCTGCTGGACTTTGTTGGTAATATATAAAAAGGCTGATGATTTATGTGGATGTTTTGTATCCTGAAACTCTACTAAAGTTGTGAATTGTTTCTACTATTTTTTTGGTTGATTCTCTAGGGTCCTCTAAGTATACCATCATATCATTTGAAAAGAGTGATAATTTGATTTTCTAATTAAATACTCTAATTCCTTTAACTCTTTTTCTTCTCTTATTACCAAAGCCAACATTTCAAATGCAATAGTGAATACTAATGGTGATAGCATTGTTTCAACCCTGATTTTATTAGGAACAGTTCTAGTTTGCCCCCCTTACATATGATGCTGGCTGATGCTTTTAAATAGATGCTACAGATCATTTTAAGGAGAAGTCCATTTATTCCTATACTATCTAGTGTTTTTGATAGGAATGGGTGTTGGATTTCATCAAATGATTTTTCTGCATATTGATACATATGATTTTTGTTAGTTTGGTTATTGATATAATTAATTATGCTAATAGTTTTACTAAAATTGAACCACCCCTGCATTCCTGGTATAACTCCTACTTCATTATAGTGTGTTATCCTGGAGATGACTTTCTTTAATTTCTTTGCTAATATTTTATTTAAGATCTTTACCTCAATATTCATTAGGGAAATTGGTCTATAATATTCTTTCTCTGTTTTCAACCTACCTAGTTTAGGTATCAGCACCATATCAGTGTCATATAAAGAATTTGGTAGGACTCCTTCTTTCCCTATTTTTTTTCAAATAGTTTGCATCATATTCAAATTAATTGTTCTTTAAATGTTCTGTAGAATTCACATGTAAATCCAACTAACCATGGACATTTTTCTTTGGGAGCTGAGTGGCTGCTGGAGATCTAAGTCAGACTTGTAGAATGGATTCTTCATGTGAGAGGATGATGATGATAATAATACAAGGAGACTGAAGGCCAGTTGCTGTTCTCTGACCTCCCTACTGAGAGACAGATGCATTGTCTGACTTCTTTCCTCTTCCTTCTGCCTCCAATTTATTTTTTTCCAAGTTCAGGAGCAACACCTATGTCAGTAAAGGCTGCTTTACAACTCCTTCAGATGTTATGATTCACAGCTGTGGAGCCTTTTGGAGAATAAACCTTCCCCTTCTCCTACGCATGGTCTTTAACACCTTTTCTATAATGGGATTATTCAAATAATTTATTTCCTCTTCTGTTAATCTGGGCAATCTATATTTTTGAAAGTATTCCTTCATTTCACTTAGATTATCAAATTTATTGATATAAAGTTGGACAAAATAACTCCTAATCATTGCTCTAATTTCCTTTTCATTGGGGGAAAGTTTTCCCTTTTCATTTTTGAGACTAACAATTTGATTTTCTTCTTTCTTTTTTCTAATCGAATTAACTAAAAGGTTATCTACTTTCCTTGATCTTCTTTACAAAACCAACTCTTAGTTTTATTTATTAATTCCTTAGTTTTCTTACTTTCAATTTTATTAATCTCCTCTTTTATTAGCAGAATTTCAAATTTGGTATTTAATTGGGAGTGTTAATTTTTTCTAGCTTTTTTTGTTGTAAACATGATTTATTGATCTTCTCTTTCTTTATATTATGCAAGTAAGCATCTAGAGATATAAAATTTCCCATAATATTCACTTTTGATATGATGTCTCATTATTGTCATTCTCTTGGATGAAATTATTGATTGTGTCTCTGATTTGTTGTTTTACCTATTCATTCTTTAGGATGAGATTATTGAGGGGGATGGAGGCAAGATGGTGAAGAGGACATATGTTTCTCACTTTCTCCTATAACCCTCAGACTGAGTAGCAAATCCAACCTCTGAATCAGTTCTGGAGTGGCAGAATCCATGAATATTGGGAGTGCAACAAATTACCAGAAGAAGATAATTTCAAAGATTGCCAGAAAAGGAATGTTGCAATTGGGCATGGAGGGAGGTGGAGCAAGCACAAGTAGAAAGAGCACAGACACCAGTGCAGACAGTGCAGACCCCTGGTAGTGCGGGTTCTGCTGGGTGGTACAGACTTTGCACAATGGGGACTCTAGGGAAACGAATCTACATCAGTGTTGACTACTCTGACCTGGCTGCTAGTCAGTAGATCAGCAGAGAAGTTATAAAACATCCACGACAAACACAAGAGGTAAATAAAGAACCCCCAAAATCCAGAATATCTTGGGACCGGTCATGCCCACTCAGAACTTGAAGTGAGTCAGTATGGACTCAGCACAGCTGCTGCTGCATGCAGAGGAAGCCATGGGTTATAAAGGAAGCTTGGACAAACTGCCTTGCCCTAAAAAACAGATCTCAACTTTTAAAAAAATGAATAAAAAAACAAAAAAATTCTACCTATAGATAGTTTTTACGGTGAAAGAGAACAACAGATTTCAAACCCTGAAGAGACTCAAAACAGATTCTCTTCAGACAACCCCCCAAAAGGTGATATAAACTGATCCCCATCATATAACGCTCTCTGAGAAGAAGTTAAAAAAGGATTTTAAAAGAGAGCTAGAAGAAAAAGGGGGAAAGGAAATGAAAACTTTGCATGAAGTTTGGAATAGGCATATAACTCACTAAAAGATATATTTGATAAAATGGAAAAGGAAAATAACTCCTTAAAAAACAGAATTTGTGAAATGAAAAAAAAATCCATAGAACAAAACAACTAATTAAAAAAATTCAATTGGGCAAATACAAAAAGAATTTTGAAAAGTAAATGAAAATGATTCACAGAAACTCAGAACTGAACAAATGGAAATGAATGACTCAATGAGATAATAAGAATCAGTCAAGCAAAACCAAAAAACTGAAAAAAAAATAGAAAAAACAAGTAAAATTCCTAATTGGAAAAAAAATGACCTGGAAAATAGATCTGGGAGAGACAATTTAAGGATTATTGGACTCCATAAAAACCATGATAAAAAAAAAAGCCTAGACACTATTTTTCAGGAAATCATCAAAGACAACAGTCCAGATCTCATAGAATCAGAAAGTATAATAGTCATTGAAAGAATTCACTGAACACCTCCTGATAGAGTCCCCAAAATTAAAACCCCAAGGAATATCATGGCTAAATTTCAGAACTATTGGACCAAAGAAAAAATATAAGTAGCTAGAAAGAAACAATTCAAATATATGGTACCACAATAAGGAGTACCTAGGACCTAGAAGCTTCCATCTTAAAGGATCAAAGGACCTGGAATCTGTTATTCCAAAAAGGCAAAAGAACTTGGAAGGCAGCCAAGAATAAATTACCCCACTAAACTGAGCATTTTCTTTCAGGGAAGAAGATGGAAATTCTTTTTTTTTTTAATTTTTATTTAATAATTACTTTATATTGACAGAATCCATGCCAGGGTAATTTATTTTTTTTAACAACATTATCCTTTGCACTCGTTTGTGTTCCAATTTTTCCCCTCCCTCCCTCCACCCCCTCCCCTAGATGGCAAGCAGTCCTTTATATGTTGGATATGTTGCAGTATATCCTAGATACAATATATGTTTGCAGAACCGAACAGTTCTCTTGTTGCATAGGGAGAATTGGATTCAGAAGGTATAAATAACCCGGGAAGGAAAACAAAAATGCAGATAGTTCACATTCGTTTGATGTTGGAATCCTTACTAACTGCTAACTAATTAGAATTGATCTAATCTTACAAGAAGATGTTTTGGGCAAAACCTGAAACAAGGTACTAAGTAGAACTAATTAATACAAGGCTTGTGTTCACACCTTTACTCATTGGAGTTCAATGAGTTCACACCTCCCTTGAAGCTCTTTGGGCCAGAGAGCACTAGCATAAATAGAGCTTCAATGGGCCAGTCAAGGGAGTTCTTCAGAGGAAGAAGCTACAAGTCGAGATTTCACTGGAATGACATGAAGAGCGGTGCTGGCTCTGGAGGCTGAAGAAAGCAGAGGCAGAAGCAAAGGACAAAGTGGCAAGAACTCTTGGAACCAAGCAGAGAGATAGGCCTCTAAGCTAACCGGGCTATATTGGAGATAATAAAAGATCTGAACTTTGATCACCTGGCTGCGTTTTGAGAAGAAAAAGCTCACCACATTTTGGCGCCCGAACAGGGACCGATTCAGATCCATCTGAACTAGATCACAACATTTGGGGCGCCAAAATGTTGTGATCTAGTTCAAGGACCTGAATTGGTCCCTGTTCGGGCGCCAAAATGTGGTGAGCTTTTTCTTCTCAAAACTCAGCCAGGTGATCAAAGTTCAGATCTTTTATTATCTCCAATATAGCCCGGTTAGCTTAGAGGCCTATCTCTCTGCTTGGTTCCAAGAGCTCTTGCCACTTTGTCCTTTGCTTCTGCCTCTGCTTTCTTCAGCCTCCAGAGCCAGCACCGCTCTTCATGTCATTCCGGTGAAATCTCGACTTGTAGCTTCTTCCTCTGAAGAACTCCCTTGACTGGCCCATTGAAGCTCTATTTATGCTAGTGCTCTCTGGCCCAAAGAGCTTCAAGGGAGGTGTGAACTCATTGAACTCCAATGAGTAAAGGTGTGAACACAAGCCTTATATTAATTAGTTCTACTTAGTACCTTGTTTCAGGTTCTGCCCAAAACATCTTCTTGTAAGATTAGATCAATTCTAATTAGTTAGCAGTTAGTAAGGATTCCAACAGTTTCCCAGTGTTCTTTCTTTGGGTGTAGCTGCTTTTGTCCGTCATTTATCAATTGAAACTCAGTTAGGTCTTTTTGTCAAAGAAATCCACTTCCATCAAAATATGTCCTCATACAATATCGTTGTCGAAGTGTATAATGATCTCCTGGTTCTGCTCATTTCACTTAGCATCAGTTCATGTAAGTCTCGCCAGTCCTCTCTGTATTCATCCTGCTGGTCATTTCTTACAGAACAATAATATTCCATAACATTCATATACCACAATTTACCCAGCCATTCTCCAATTGATGGGCATCCATTCATTTTCCAGTTTCTCGCCACTACAAATAGGGCTGCTACAAACATTTTGGCACATACAGGTCCCTTTCCCTTCCTTAGTATTTCTTTGGGATATAAGCCCAATAGAAACACTGCTGGATCAAAGGGTATGCACAATTTGATAATTTTTTGGGCATAATTCCAGATTGCTCTCCAGAATGGTTGGATTCGTTCACAACTCCACCAACAATGCATTAGTGTCCCAGTTTTCCCGCATCCCCTCCAACATTCATCCTTATTTTTTCCTGTCATCTTAGCCAATCTGACAGGTGTGTAGTGGTATCTCAGAGTTGTCTTAATTTGCATTTCTCTGATCAATAATGATTTGGAACACTCTTTCATATGAGTGGTAGTAGTTTCAATTTCATCCTCTGAAAATTGTCTGTTCATATCCTTTGACCATTTATCAATTGGAGAATGGCTTGATTTCTTATAAATTTGAGTCAGTTCTCCATATATTTTGGAAATGAGGCCTTTATCAGAACCTTTAACTGTGAAGATGTTTTCCCAGTTTGTTGCTTCCCTTCTAATCTTGTTTGCATTAGTTTTGTTTGTACAAAGGCTTTTTAATTTGATGTAATCAAAATTTTCTATTTTGTGATCAGTAATGGTCTCTAGTTCAAGAAGATGGAAATTCAATGAAAGAGGTGAATTCCATTTACTTCTGATGAAAAGACCAGAGTTATACAAAAACTTTGACCTCCAAATAGAGAACACAAGAGAAGCATAAAAAGGTAAAAAGAAAAGAACTCTTGAGAACTGTATGTCTGTTATGGATATACATAGAGAGTGCATGTATAATTTGATTTTGCTGTTATAGTATAAAAAAGGAAATAGATGTGAAAAGGATATTATACTATAATAAAGGGAAAGTGGAGGTAAAATGAAGCAAATTACATCTCAGGAAGAGGTAAAGAAAACCTATTATAACTGAGGGAAAGAAGGAAGGGTGATGAACATTGTGTGGATTTTACTCTCAGATTTGGCTCAAAGAAAAAAAATATATTAGTCATATTTGGTTTCACTGAGAAACTTCTCTTACCTTATAGAAAAGTGGGAGGGGAAAGGAGAAAAAGGAAGGGGTAGGCTAAATAGAAGGGAAAATGGAAATAGTAGGGGGAAAGTATAAGAAAGAGGGATGGACTTTAAAGGGGAAAAACTACTTGGGGCAAGTAATGTTCGTGAGTAAAATACTAGGGTGGAGAGAAAGGGGAAAATGAAAGAGAAAAGTATAATTTGGGCTTAACAAAATGGCAGGAAATACAGAATTAGTAGTTTTAACCATAAATGTGAATGGGGTGAATTCTCCCATAAAGCGAAAGTGGATAGCAGACTGATTTAAAAGTCGGAATCCTAAAATATGTTGTTTACAAAAACACATTTAAAGCAAAGTGATACATACAGGATAAAAATAAAAGGACAGAGTAAAAATCTATTAGGCTTCAGGTGAAGTAAAAAAAAAAAGCAGGGGTAGCCATCCTAATCATAGATCAAGCAAAAGAAAAAATGGATCTAATTAAAAGACATAAGGAAGAAAACTATATCTTGCTAAAGGGTTGCATAGACAATGAAGCAATATCAATACTAAACATATATTCACCAAGTAGTATAGCATCTAACTTCCTAAAGAAGTTGAGAGTTGTAAGAAGAAATAAAAGAGTAAAACTATAAGAGTGGGAGATCTCTACCTTGCTCTCTCAGAACTAGATAATCAAACCACAAAATAAATAAGAAAGAAGTTAAAGAGGTAAATAGAATACTAGAAAAGTTAAGTGTAATAGATGTTTGGAAAAAAACTGAATGGAAATAGAAAGGAATACACTTTCTTCTCAGGAATACAGTTCTCAAGAGTTCTTTTCTTTTTATCTTTTTATGCTTCTCTTGTGTTCTCTATTTGGAGGTCAAAGTTTTTGTATAACTCTGGTCTTTTCATCAGAAGAAAGTCAATACAAAAATTGACTATATATTAAGACATAAAGACCTCAAAATCAAATGCAGAAAGATAAAAATAATAAATACCTCCTTTTCAGATCATGATGCAATAAAAATTTCTCCCTTTTCATTTTTTTCCACAACAAACAGGTAGGATTTATGCCAGGAATGCAGGACTGTATCAACATAATTGACAATATCAATAACCAAATTAACAAAAACCATATGATCATCTCAATAAATACAGAAAAAGCATTTGATAAAATCTAACACCCTTTCTATACAAACACTAGAGGGTATAGAAATAAAAAGACTTTTCCTTAAAATAGTCAGTAGCCTCTATTTAAAAGCATTAGCCATCATCATATATAATGGTGACAGACTAGAACCATTCCTAATAAGATCAGGACTGAAGCAAGGTTGTCCGTTATCACCATTACTATTCAATATTGTATTAGAAATGCTACCTTTAGCAACAAGAGAAGAAAAAGAGATTAAAGGAATTAGAGTAGGTAATGAGAAAACCAAACTATCACTCTTTGCAAATGATAGCATGGAATACTTAGAGAATCCTAGAAGATCAATTTAAAAACTATTAGAAAACTTCTTTAGAAGTAATTCACAACTTTAGCAAAGTTGCAGGATACAAAATAAATTAACATAAATCATCAGCATTTTTATACATCACTAACAAAATTCAACAGCAAGAGATACAAAGAGAAATCCCATTCAAAATAACTATGGATAGTATATAATATTTGGGAATCTATCTGCCAAAGGAAAATCAGAAATCATATGAGCAAAACTACAAAATACTTTTCACACAAATAAAGTCAAATCTAAACAATAGGAAAAACATCAAATGCTCTTGGATAGGGCGAACAAATATAATAAAGATGACAATACTACATAAATTAATCTATTTATTTAATGTTATGCCAATCATACTCCCAAGAAACTATTTTACTGATCTAGGAAAAATAATAACAAAATTCATCTGGAAGAACAAAACGTCAAGCATTTCAAGGGAATTAATTAAAAGAAAAGCAAATGAAGGTACCCTAGATAAACTAGATCTAAAACTATATTATAAAGCAACAGACATCAAAACCATTTGGTACTGTCTAAGAAATAGAGAAGTTGATCAGTGGAATGGGTTAGATTCACAGAACAAAATAGTCAACAACTACAGCAATGTAGTGTTTGACAAGCCTCAAGACCTTACCTTTTGGGATAAGAATTCACTATTTGATAAAAACTTCTGGGAAAACTGGAAACTAGTATGGCAGAAACTAGGAATTGACCCACACATAACACTGTATACCAAGATAAGATCAAAATGGGCTCATGGTCTAGACATAAAGAATGATATTATGAACAAATTAGAAGAACATAGAATGGTTTACTTCTTAGATCTATGTAGAAAGAAGTAATTTGTGATCAAAGAACTAGAGATCATTATTGATCACAAAATAAATAATTTTGATAATATTAAATTAAATTTTTTTTTGTACAAACAAAACTAATGCAGACAAGATTAGAAGGGAAGCAATAAACTGGGAAAAGGTTTTTACTTTCAAAGGTTCTGATAAAGGCCACATTTCTAAAATACATAGAGAATTGACTCAAATTTATAATAGTTCAAGTCATTCTCCAATTGATAAATGATCAAAGATATGAATATACAATTTTCTGATGAAGAAATTAAAACTATTTGTAGTCATATGAAAAGGTGCTCTAAATCACTATTGATCAGAGAAATACAAATTAAGACAACTCTGAGATACCAGTACACATCTCTCAGATTGGCTTAAGATGACAGGAAAATATAATGACGAATGTTGGAGGGGATGTGGGAAAACTGGGACACTGATACATTGTTGGTGGATCTGTGAAAGGACCCAACCATTTTGGAGAGCAATTTGGATCTATGCCCAAAAAGTTATCAAACTGTGCACATCCTTTGACCCAGCAGTATTGCTACTGGGCTTATATCCCAAAGAGATCTTAAAGGATGGAAAGGGACCCACATGTGCAAAAATGTTTGTGGCAGTCCTCTTTGTAGTGGCAAGAAACTGGAAACTGAATGGGTGCCTATCAATTGGAGAATAGCGGAATAATCTATGATATATGAATGTTATGGAATATCATTGTTCTCTAAGAAATGACCAGCAGGATGATTTCAGAGAGGCCTGGGGAGACATACATGAACGCATCCTGAGTGAAATGCACAGAACCAGGAGATCATTGTACACATCTACAACAAGATTATATGATGATCAACTTTGATGGATGAGACTCTTCAATAATGAAATGATTCAAACTAGTTCCAATTGTTCAGTAATGAAGAAAGCAGTCTACACCCTGAGAGAGGATTGTGGGAACTGAGTGTGGACCACAACATAGCATTTTCACTCTTTACGTTGTTATTTGTTTGTATTTTTTTAGAGGGCTGGAACTCTGGAAACATATAATTGAATCAAGAACATTAGGGTGCTTATAGTTAAGCACCTACTCAGTGTGATTGATGCAAAAATAGTTCTCTAGTTAAATATATACTTAATGTGATGTAATGATGTAATAACTCTAGTTGGCATATACTTAATGTGATATGGTGATGTAATTTTCTACAGTTGGCACATGCTCAGTTGCTGTAGTGATATAATCATATTGAGGTATTTAAGAACTGAGAGAACTGGGAACTGGAGTCTCAGACACAATGGAAACAGAGAAGAGTCTGAGCCACAGACATAGAGAAGATGCCAGACTCCAGATTCCAACTCCAGACTCCATCTTTGACCAGCCTTTCTGTGGTTCTCCTGTTTTCATCACTTTTCCACCTAAAGAGCAAGGCCTGTCCAGAGATCCTCCAGAAAGCTAGCCCGGACATTACATTTTGTTGTTGTTGTTTTCTTTCTCAGGTTCTTTTTTTTTTTTTTTCATTTTTAATCTGATTTTTCTTGTTCAGCAAGATAACTGTATAAATGTGTGTGTGTGTGTGTGTGTGTGTGTGTGTGTGATTTAACATATATTTCAACATATTTAACATGTATCGGACTACTTGCCATCTAGGGAAAGGGGTGGGGGGAGGAGGGAAATATTTGGACAGAAAGTTTTGCAAGGGTCAATGTAAATTTGAAAAATTACCCATGCATACATTTTGTAAATAAATAGCTATAATAAAATAAATTTTTAAAAAAAATTGCAAATTTTACACTTATACACGTTATATATGTATTATCTCTCTGTCTGTCTATCTATTTATAGAACAGATATAAAGTGGATTTGAGTGAATGACATAATAAGGGATGAAAAAGAGGACTACACTGGATGTAAAAGGAATGAAAGGAGAGAATGGTATAAACTAATTTACATTAAGAGGTACAAAAGACCAAATGCAGTGGAGGGGAAGATACAAAGGTGGTCAATGAGCACCACTTGAACCTTACACTCATCAGTATTGGTTCAAAGAATAATTTAGATAAACAGTTAAATATTGAAATCTATTTTACCTTACAGGAAAGTAGGAGGATAGGAGATAAACTAAAAAAGTAGTACAGAACAACAGAAGGGAGGGCTGCAAGGAGAAGTGATAGAGAAGTAGAACACTGATGAGGAGGATAAGAGTGGAAAGAAAGAGAGGACAAATCTGAGGAAAAATAGGATGGAGGGAAATATATAGGTACATTTGTGAATTGGATGAATTCTTCCATAAAATGGAAGCATATAACACAATGAATCTATAGTGTTAGGGCTAGCACTCTGGAGGGCCTCAGGATCAGTCAGAGTCAGGATCAGCAAAAGTACTTGGTCTTTAGAAGGAGAAGTGAAGGAGCCACAGGACTCCTCAAAGAAGAATCCAGGAAGTCATCTCTCCTCAGTGTGCTGTGGCAGAGAGAATCTGACCCTCTCCCTCAGCCTCCAATCCTTGCCTCCGATTACCTCATCTCACCACATTCAGCAAGCACTACTCCTGAGGAGAGTCATCACATCACCATATCATCTTAGTATAAGCTTATAGAACCATTATCTCACATTGAGTAGGTAATTAGCCTCAAGTGCTCTGCTGTCTTAAAGTCAAATACACCTTTTCAGAGTTCCAGCCCTCTACAGGATCAAAACCCAGAATTCTGCAACATGTTGCTTAGAAGAAACACACTTTTTTCTCCTCCATCTAGAGGCTGGCTTTATCTGCTTGCATCATTCCCCAAACACTGAAACAGTATTACCACTTTTTTTTCTTTCCCCCCATATTTTAACTTATTCCAGTTTGTCTGATTCATATTTTATCTCTGTATATATTTCATTTTATCTCTTCTCCCTTTGGATATCTTTTCCCTATCTACAGAACCTCAACTTTGTAGAGAAAAAAACATTGCTCAAATGAAATGGTTCAAGCAGAAGGTGCAAATGCGTGTTGTGGAATGTTGCTATTGTTTTTCTTTTTCTAAAAAGCATGGAGATCCTATCATTTTTTTGGATAAGGATTGAGGAGAGCCATGTGAGGATTAAAGAATGGATGCTTCAGCACTATTTACCTAACTGAAATTTCTGCTTGATAAATTCACTTTTGCTCATTCTAACTCCTAGGGTTTGAGGCAAAATTGATTACACGTCTTCCTACTTCCCATTCTTTACACATTTGAAGGTTCTTATGTCTTTTATAGCTATCCCTTCTCCCGCTAAAACAATTCCATTAAAAAATGTTTCCTCAGAAATGTTCTTTTCATTCTCTTTAATAATAATGTATTTCAATAGAAAGACAGTTTACCTGGATGTTGGTGCTATGAAAACTGACTACTTGTCCTAGTATTGGCAGTGATGAAGTGTTATTGGGGGACAGTTCATTTCACCTT
Organism: Antechinus flavipes; assembly: GCF_016432865.1. NCBI lineage: Eukaryota > Metazoa > Chordata > Mammalia > Dasyuromorphia > Dasyuridae > Antechinus > Antechinus flavipes. The sequence goes on from NC_067403.1 coordinate 136,007,000, forward strand.
TCCTTCCTTCAGTGTCTCCATCTGTAAAATAGGAATTAAAATAACTATCTGACTCTGTCTCATGGTCAAAATATTGGGAATAAATGAGAGTAAGAATAAAAAGTGCTTAGGTTCTCTAACGATAAAGGTGCTTTGTATACACATTTGTCTGAAATGGTTTCAAATTACATGTTTGAAATCTCCTCCAGGTAAACCAATTTGAGGATCAAGCTAGTAATATATGAAACCATTTAAAATTCATTTCCCTAATACATATTTTTATCTTCATTCATAGTTTAATGTCACTGTTTACAATGAAAAATAATGAGATGTAAATTATGATTCATTCTACCCAAAATAATCAAGCAATATTAAAGGTTCTTAATTACATGTATAGTATCTATAAACCTGTCATGTGTATTTTCCTCATACCATGATTTGCAAAGATTTGCATATATATACTCTTTTAGTTTTTATCTTGAAAAATTTGTCTTTTGTCTAATGTGTGTGTTTTTTTTTTTTTTTTTTTTTTACAATTACTGAAATAAAGCCAACATTCTTTAACTGAAAATTTTCCAAATGGCTTAATAATCTCAGACTACTTACAGGTTCTTAGACCTGTAAGATCATTGAGCAAACAATTTTGTCATCTGGCCCAGATGATAAAAGAAGAAACTATAACCAAAAAATTATGTAATTTCTCCAAAGTCAGATTGGAGGTTTCAGTTAAGGTCCTCAGAATACAAACCCAAAACTCTTTCTACTATACCATGTTGCCTCTATTATTTGTTGTACTAGATAACCATTATGGTTCTTTCCATATCTGAAATTGTGTTTATATATTTTTTTCATTTCCATTTTTAGTAATCCCTATCCACATTCTATGTAAAACCTCTGCTGTATATAAGAAATGAAATATTTTATCTGAATATATATATATGTATTTTTATATATACAGAGCTCTAGAAAACCTTCATTATCAATCAGTCAATAAACATTTGACACTATTATTGTGTTGCAGAAATTGTACTAGGTAGTGGCAACATAAATATTAAAAAAAATCCCTAATCATAAGCAACTTATTGTTGAGACAAGTATATACAGAATGAATTTGATGCAATGTAGTTCAATATAAGGTAGTTGTGGGGAGCAAACAAACAGGAAATATGTATATATATATATATAAACTTCCATCTATAAGTTTGGGTTGTATCTTGAAGAAAGAAAGGAATTCTATCATGGAGAAGTAAAGAAGGAGCCAACAAAGTCCATAATAAACAAAATTGTTATAAATTCCTAAATAGAGGAATAAGAGAGCCTTTGATGGAGTTTTGGAGAAACTGCCATTTTTCAAGTGTGATAGAGATGATGGGCATCAACAAATCTTGGTATTTAGTGGTCAGGCAGGTGAGAAGAAATGGGAGAGGGTATATCATATTGTCAAATGTATCCAAGAGTCAGGAGGAAATATAACTAATAGATGATTTGTCCATTTTGAAAATACTGTTAACTTTGAAAGAGAGATCCTTCAGCTGACATCAGAGCAAAAATGAAAATGGTGAGGACTGAGAAAAAAGGAAGTAGAAGCAATGAGATAATTTGTAAAGCACTTAACATAGTGCCTGGTACATAAGAAATGTTTAATCAATATTTTATTCCCTTTCTTCTCACTCCTTTCTCTTCCCATGAATATTGAGAGCTTTGTTTAACACATGGGGTGCCATCCTGTAGATATCTTGTGATTCCTGATTGGTAAATGGTAACCACAGGCTATCCACTAGTGACACTGTTTTTTTCTACATAACTGACCCATCTTCTTTTCTAGTGATGGAATACTTTAAAACCTATACCATGGCCGGTTAAGATGGCGGAGAGGAGGCTCACAGTTGCATAAGCTCCGCGCTTTCTCTCACTATCCACTTCATTACAAGCCTCTGAATCAATGCTTGACTGAAAAAAACCCACAAATAGTTACCAAGAGAAGCCATCCTTGAGATCCGCCAAGAAAGGTCTGTCTTTACTGGAGGGCTGGGGCGGTTTTAGATCGGGCGCAGGCGGGGGGCAGCGGCAGTGAGGGCACAGGAGCAGACTGGAGAGGGGGTGGAGGAGTGATCGCAGCTGTCTCTGCGGGGAGAGCTTCGCTACAGGTTTGGAACCTGCAGCAAGTCAGCAGCCCAGCAGAGAAGCTAAAAACACCGGGGCTGAAGAATACAACCCCAAACAGCTGGAGTCTCTCAGACCTGGCCGCCCCCCCCTTGCCCCCCCTCAGTGACTCAGCACGCTCTGGGATCTCAGAGCGCAGGCGCAGCACAGTCCTGCTAGTGCCTCACTGCTGCCCCCTGCAGTCTGTAGAGGAAGCTCGATAACACACCCAGCCCCCCCAAAGAAAGACTCCAGTTTTTTCTGTTTTTCTTTGTAGTTTGTCTCTGATTAATAGACAGAATGAGCAAGAAGCTGAAGAGGACTTTAACCCTTGACAGCTTCTACACAGATAGAGAGCAGACTCTAAATCCTGAGGAGACTAAAAACAGGCAGTCCCCAGGTGAATCCCCAAAGGAGGAGATTGTCTGCTCCTCAGCACAGATGAATCTCATGGAGGAAATTAAAAAGGCTCTCACAAGGGAGCTAGAAGAAAAATGGGGAAAGCAGAGTGAGAAACACACAAGAACATTATTGCCAAATTTTGAAACTCCAGATCAAAGACAAAATTTTGCAATAAATAAGAAAAAAACAATTCAAAGACACTGGAGCTACAATTAAAATTGTACAGGACTTATCAGCAGCCACAATAAAAGACCACAGGCCCTGGAATCATATCTACCAATAATCAAAAGAACTTTAACCTGCAGCCAAATATCATCATATATCATATCCAGAAAAATTATCTATAATATTGAACAAAAAATGGACATTCAATGAACTTACAGACTTTGAGGATTTTCTACCAACCAAATCAGAAATAGAAAATATAGAATAGAAATAGAAAATTTAACATATAAGAGCCCATTGGCTCAAAGAATATTTCAAGCATGGATAAATTGTTTATGATTTTTTTACATGGGAAATTTATAGCACATGTTTAAGATTGACATCAACAATACAGCTCAAAAGAAAATTTGGTTCAGAGTTAAGTAAAAATAGTAATTATGTCATACAAATGAGGTGCAGAGGAAGAATAGACACAGTAGCATTAGAGGGGGAAAGGCCTCATAGTTCTGAAAACCTACTCACATTGGGAATGACTTAAATAGGCAACACTACACATATACTATGAAGGGTATAGCACACTCCAAAATCTATTAAAAAAAATAAGGAGTGAGGGATGGCAAACACACAGGAAAGGGAAGAAAAGGGTAAGAGAAGAAGACAAGGGAAAGATCCATGGGTAGGGGAAAGTTAAA
>NC_067403.1:136010879-136030920 GCF_016432865.1 Antechinus flavipes
TTGTCTGGTACTGACTAATAGGAAGAAGTTATATCTATACAAAAACTCTATTTTTTACTTTATTAAAGTTTTTTGTCTACAAAGCATGTGCATTGGTAATTTTTCAACACTGATGCTTACAAAACTTTCTGTTCCAATTTTTTTCCCTCCTTCCCCTCACCCCTTTCCCTAGATGGGAGGTAGTCCAATACATTATATAAACACTCTAAAAGGGATTTTAAAACTAGGAGTCATAAACATTTTTAATTTTTTATGTATTTATTTATTAGCATTTCAGTATTCAGATGTATTTCAGTTGTGACCAGAGCAGGGCAGAATACAGATAATGGGAAATAATATTGAGAAAGTTATTGTCCTATTCCAGAATTCTGTTCATTCCAACATATTGCCTCATATTATGAAAATAATAGGATCAAAGGATAAGGATGGTTATGGTGGTGGAGGTAGATTCTTTTAACACTGGGGAGATTTGAACATATTTGTAGGCTGAAGGGAAGAAGAAGGTACAGATAGAAAAACTGGAGATTCAAAAATAAAAGAGGAGATGATTGAAGGAGCAAGGTCCTAAAGGAGAAAGGACAGGAGAGGATCAAGAGTGTAGATGAAGGATTCACCTTTGGAAAAGAAAATGACGTCATTCTTTGAGAGCAGATGAAGGGAATCTATTAAAAGAACAGTAGCGGGAAACAATAGAGAAGAAATTTGCAATAAGATCACATAAAAATAACCTTTAATTTTCCCTCAATTCTAAGACTTTCCCATCATGTAATTACCTTGGACTATAGTAGGTTCCTTTCTGCTATGAGAAGTTTAATAAGTGACTATTTTACACTAGTTATGAATATTTATAATTTAAGATAGGATTAGTAAGGACATTTCTACAGTTTACCCAAATGTTATTGCTTCCTAACCGAATGGGCTCCATTCACAGAATCACAGAACCAGATGATCTAGTCCTAACCTCTCATTTTAAATATGGGGGAAATGTGGTCCCAAAATGATTTAGAAATAAATAATTTAGCTAGGAAGGGAGAAAGTAGAGACTTGAACACAGGGCTTCTGATTCCAAATCTATTACTTTTTTCTAGCTCTGCCACATCAATTATGCCTACCTTCATTACAGAACTATTTATTGAAGATCAGCTTTTTGGAGTTGTTACTTTATTGCTGTGAGGATTAAAAATATAAAATATATTTTTACCTCACAAGGTTCTTGAGAAGATCAAATGCAAAGTTCCATATAAATATTATTATTCTTCTTTGTGCTTTCCTTCATGAATTTCTCAGCCTATTCTGACTTTTCATGTTTTTCATTATTTCCTATCATATAAGAGGAGGAATTCTTAACTTTTTTGTGCAATGCACCCCTTTGACAGTCTGGTAAAACCTATGGATGCCCTTACGGAATAATCTTTTTAAATGCATAAAATGAAATACATAGTATTACAAAAGAAATCAGTTGCATGGAAATATATTGAAATACAGACAAGGCCTAAAATTCAAAGTCCAGGAGAGTTGAGAAAACAGGCATACAAATAGTGAGCCAGGGCTTCCTTTGGTAAGTGCCATATAATTTCTTCCAACAAAATATTATTTGAGGATCTGAGAATTTTTAAAATCACTTACCAGGACTTTTGTGATTAGTGAAAATTTTCACTAAAAATATTTCTCAAATGGGGAATAAAAATAATATTCCCGAAAGGGAATGGTAACATTTATACAGTACCTACTATGTGCCAGGAACTATGCTAAGTATTTTGTAAATATTATCTCACTTGATGCCCATAAGAACCCTATGTAATAGATGATATTGTTATCCCTATTTTACAACAGAGGAAAAGAAGGCACATTCAGGTTTAGTTATTTTTGTAAGGATCTAGCTAGTGAGTATCTGCAGTGGAATTTGAATTCAGGGTTTCCTGACTCCAGAACTGCCTACACACCACATTACTAATTTCTTTTAACTGCACTGCACTATTGTTTTCAAAAATTGTCTACAATCTAGGAAAATGTCATATTATATAAAGGTGCCATTTAAAATTTATCACTGATTTTGCATAGGAGAGTAACTTAAAATGCCGGGATTGGAAGAGATGGCTTCTGTGGTCTCTGACATTCTGTTACTCCTTGTCTATTAATCTTCCAGATCATCACTTTGAATAGATATTGTGTCATATTGACCTTCAGCCCAGGACCTTATGAAGCTGATGACTAATTCATTATGTATTACTTCTCATCCTGTCTTTCCAAAGCCCAACATTAGAAATTAAACAGCAATCCAGTATCAAACATCTTTTTGTAAGCAGTGGTCAGACCCACAAGCAAAAGAAACCCATATAGTCACACATTAACTCTTTCAAACATTCATTACATTTTGTTATTAAAAGTCAGACTGAGAAATAAGAAAGGAGAAACGAATAAAATGGGGATGAGCAGATACAGTCAATATTTCCATCACAAAAACTGCCCCTGTTTCCAAAGCTAAAAGTGGCTAACCTCCTTGTTGCACTGAACCTCTGGGATCCATTATCATAGAGCCTGGTGCTTCTAAAGGAAAAGAGCTATTGGCAAATTAAACTTTCCTTGGATCTAAATTTCCAGTTCTCCTAGATCTCATACAAATTTTAAAATTCCAAGAATATCACAAAGGAAAACAGTGGATTTTATTCTAATCAATAAAACTATTGTAGAGTATCAGAGATTTCCTTTTACAAAGAAAATTATAGCAATGTAGGGGATAGAAGTAAAAATCATATTTACATAGTTCGTACCATTTGACTGGAACTGTACTTAGCACTTTAAAACTATTAACTTATTTGGTCCTCACACATTTTACAGGAAACTGAAATAACAAGGGGTTTAATGATGCCCAGGATCAAATAGTAGCATCTCAAACTGGATTTGAATTCAAAGCTTTCTGACTCCTGCCCATAGCTCTGTCCATTGTACTACCTAACTTCTAATGTGAATCTGTTCTAAGAAGTTAGAGAATGTTTATCACAATGCTGATAGCACAGCACATAGAGCAATGGACCTAGAATCAGTAAAATCTGAATTCGAATCTAATCTGAGACATTATTTGTGGGACCTAGATAAATCATGTAACTTCTATTTGTTCCCATTCTGTCAACTATGAAATGGGAATAATAGCACTTACCTAACAGAGTTTTTATAAGAATTAAATAAGATGATATTTGTTGTTTTTTTAAAGCACTTAGCACAGTGCCTGGCCCATAATAGATACTATATAAATGTTTATTCCTTTATTCCTTCCAATGAAACATTCTCTTTAGGATGTGGTGCTTTTTGTTTTAATTCAGATTTCTGATTTCATTACTATACAGAACTAGAGGAGAGAAAATCACCAATAAAGGTCTGCAACTGCTTTAGTTTTAAAGCATTTTCTAGGACACTGATGGGTTATCCCCAGGTGTCACAGTTGATATGCCACTTTTAAATCATTTTAGCAATTGCTAGCAGTAGAAGCATAAGAAAGAGCAATAAACTCAGCCTCAGTTTTCTTAACTGTTAAATGGAGATAATAACTGTTATATACACATATCCCGTGTATAATCACGGAGTGATTATAAGGCTCAAATGAAATCTATATAAAGCAAATTGCAAACTTTAAAGAGCTAAATAAATCCAGTTATAATTAACAATTTTTCAATACACATGTTTTGCAAATTCTTCTAGATTCTCATTCTGTGTCTGGCTAGGTATAGTACTTAAAGATAGAAAACATCCTCATGTAACAAAAAAGGAGAACAAAAGAGGATAAATGATACTTTATGGACATTCTTAGTGGATAGAGCATTAGAGTCTGGAGGCAAGAAAATCTGGATTCATATATGGCCTTTCTAGCCATGTGACCCTGGATAAGTCACTTAATCTGTATCTAAATTTTCTCAATTGTAAAATGGAAATAATAATAGCACTTACCTCCAAGGGTTATTGCAAGTATCAAATGAGATAGTATTTGTAAAGCACTTTACTTGAGAAATAATAGGTGCTTATGCCCTCCTCCCTTTACACCATGCATCTTTATTACTTCTAATACCACTTCATACATTTCTGTGGAAGGAGGTGGGGAGAAGGTGAGAGAAAAGAATAAAATACATTTGTAGAAAATATGTAAGAAGTTAATAGGCAGCTTGGAAAGTCAGAAGCCGCTTGGGAAAGTTGATAAGTGACCACACCTTGGAGTCAGGAAGAATATTCTGATGAATAAATGTCTCAGACATTTACTAGCTATGTGACTCTGGGCAAGTCACTTAATGCTGTTTGCTTCAATTTCCTCATCTGTAAAACAACCAGAAATGGCAAACCACTTTAATGCTTTTACCAAAATAACATTAATAGAGTTACAAATGACTGAACAACATCTTGAGTCCAAGTATAGTATTCTTGGCAGCATGTCATGATGTAGTTCGTAGCTCCCTAAATCTGTTATCTTCTAAAAATGCCCTTCTGACCTTGTAGGAAAGGAATATAGAATGGTTCCCTTTTTCATGCCTCACGTTGAGGACATTTGAAAGTTATTAATTATTATAGAAAATATCATTTGTAAAGTTGTGAGGCAGTTTGCTACATTCAACTCTCAGAAGTCAACTTATTTTTTACACTTTATTATTGCCTGAGATCAACTGTTTAATCTCCAAAGATTTTGTTAATAGGGAAAATAAACCAACTATTAGTGAAGCTCTTACCATAGCAAGTCCTGTGGAAAGTTGAATAGAGTGCAAGACATTTGACTTCATAGCTATTAGATCATATTCTCTTTTGCTGAAAACTTTGCTAGTGGTAATTTATTATCATAAGGTAGACAGAGAAAAATGGACCTGAGGGGGAATCTAGGAGATTTCTATATTTTATTGATGAACAAGGGGGTAGCTAGCTGGCACAGTGGATAGAGTGCTGGTCTTCAAATCAGGAAGACATCTTCCTGAATTCAAATCTGGTTTTTATGAGCAAAACTACAAAACGCTTTCCACACAAATTAAGTCTGATCTAACCAACTGGAAAAATATTAAATGCTCTTGGATTGGGCGAGCAAATATAATAAAGATGACAATACTACCTAAATTAATCTACTTATTTAGTGCTATACCAATCAGACTCCCAAAAAACTACTTTGATGAATTAGAAAAAATAACAACAAAATTCATATGAAAAAACAAAAGGTCAAGAATTTCAAGGGAATTAATGAAAAAAAAAATCAAATGAAGGTGGCCTAGCTGTACCAGATCTAAAATTATATTATAAAGCAGCAGTTACTAAAACCATCTGGTATTGGCTATGAAATAAACTAGTTGATCAATGGAATAGGTTAGGTTCAAAGGACAAAACAGCCAATAACTTTAATAATATAGTGTTTGACAAATCTGGTTTACTAGCTTGATCTTGGACAAATATCTTAATCTCGATTACCAAGTTTCCTCATCTACAAAATGAACTGGAGAAGTGACAAACCACCTCAAAATCTTTGCCATAAAGAGTCAGATATGATTGAAACCACTGAATAACTTAGGAAAGTTAAATGATTGGCAAATGTTGAATAGATAATAACAAGTCTCAGCAGGATTGGGTTTCAAACCAGAATTTAGGACTCGATGAAGGTTTTGTCTCCAGATCCAGAGTCCCTTCCATAGCAAAGACTATTGCTATGATTATTCAATCTCATGAAAGGTGCTATTCTTCGAGCCTCCTGTGGCTGAAGGTATCCATGAGTTCTGGACATTCTGGAGTTGTCCTTCATTCTGAAAGAGCACATGATATCAGGGAGGGGATGCCAAGACATGCAAATGAATTAGATTTGAGTGAGGGAGGGCTATGCAAATTCATCTGCCTCACTTTCCCCTCCAGAGCTTTCTGGGTCCAGTGATCAGATATAGATCAAGATGACTGAAGATGGCCCTAGATGAAATGGGAGACTTTAGCCTTTTTAAACTAAGATCTTTAACAGTTTCAATTTGACTGAGGCTGTACCACAATGTCTAATGGATACTAACAAATTGGAAAAGCTCTAATGATATTTCTGGTGTTGTGCTCTGAATATCAGTCATCTCCAAATAGAGACATTCACTATCACAGCTTTGAGACACAGCCTGCTTTAAAGTAAGGAAGCAAAAGTATCATCCCATCAACAACAATGGAGGAACTGCCCACACAGGTGAAATTAGGAATGTTTAAAATACTGAGGTGGCTTGTTTCCAAGAGATTTACCCCCTTATCAAAATAACCAAAACTAACGTTTACATAGGGCTTTGAAAATTGAAAAGCTCTTTATAGGTACTATTTCAGTTTATCTTCACAATACCTTAGCTGGTTAATGTGATTTTTATGCCCTTTTTAAAGATAACACTGAGATAAATAAATGACTTGTCCAAGTTAAATGACTTATCCAAGATCATACAGCTAATACGTCTGAGGCTGGATTTGAATTCAGGGTAATTAATCTTTCTGACTCTTAAGTCCAGCACTACCACTGCACCATCTAGCTGCCTAACATAAAGTATCAATTCATTTCTATACGAAAATCTCTAGAGCTTGTCTATATTTTATGAATATTATTGGTCTAGCTGTTACATGGAAACTAAATTATTTTTAAAGTAATATAATTAGACAAAAGCTAACTCACTTGAAAAGTTGTGGTTAGGTTTTTATTTCTTTCAAAAGATTAAAACTAATTATATTCATAGCTTTTATAAATTCTTCACATTTTCCTATGTTTATCTAAATTACTTAACATGTGCATGCAATAGTTTGCACAGATTATTATGCATGAACATAATAAAAAGAGGGTTTTCATCAAGTTGGATATGAGATTCACCAAGTTCATTTCCCCCACTCTTCACCAAGAAAAGCTATTAAGAAAAAAGTAAAATATGAAACTGCCTGAATTTTCTTTCTTCTATGACTGACATAATTGAACACTAGATATATGCTACAGTGCACAATTAAAAGATAACCAGAATTTAACTTTTGCTCAGGATGTAGTTCACTACACTTCAAAGCATAAATATATATATATTTTTTAAGGGCATCTGAACATAATTATGTCTTTTAAAGAATTTGATTGCATTTTTTTCTTAAAGCAAAAAATCCATTTTTCATTATTGCACTCAAAAGAGTAAACAGTTAAAGCACTACTGAAACTGTGGCTTCACATCAGCCTTAGATTTATTAGCAAAAAGAAAGTGTAATATTTGTAATTAACAGATAAGCATTTGATACATTTTCTTTCTTGATACTTTTTAACTGCTGTTTTGTTTTGATTTTGTTTATTAACAGGAGAAATAGCCTGTCAGTCTACATATATATCCTTATCTCCAAGGCAATCAGTTAACAAGTATATCTTCAAAGTGTATTATGTGGCCTACCCTCTATATTATATACTGTAAATCTTTGTCCTGGATTAACTGTGTAATAATAGTAAGGCTCCCACTGAGTGGCACAATAGATAGATCTGGAGTCAGGAAGATCTGAGTTCAATTTCAGCCTCAAATCCATATTAGCTATGTAATCCTGGGCAAGTCACTTAACTGCCTCAGTTTCCTCATCTGTAAAATGAATTGGAGAAGGAAATGACAAACCACTCCATTATCTCTGCCAAGAAAACCCCAAATAAAGTCATAAAGAATTAATCATAATTGAAAAATCACTGAATAACACTGCCAAAGTAGAAGCAAAAGAGCTACTAATCCTTGGAACCTGGGTGTTATCAGGAAAATGAATTATGTTACCCTAGAACTAGCTTTTAACCAGTTAGTAAGAAAGAGAAAAGTGAAACATTTTCTTGACCCTTTATTAATCCTTTATGTAATGAACTCCCTGTGAGACACTAGATTTAAAAAAAAAAGATAAAAAGATGATGAAGAACTCAGGTTTTGTACCATGACTTGTGTCTGGGGCTTCTACACATTTGAAACAAATCCAGATTCATTAAGCAAACATTCTTGAGACTCTCCTTAAGAGATTTCGGTGGCATCCTATTAATATACTAAAGTAAACTGAAACTAGCTTCATTCACATTTTCTCACCTATAAAATATAGTCTCAACTTAGAGGAAATCCTCCATACTACCATCAATAAACCAAGACTACTTACCACGTCCAAAAGAAAAAAGTTTAGGGAGATATTAAATGACACATTTAAAATCCAAATAACTTGCTTCTCAAATAAAACTTAAATTCTCGCTGCTGTTGAATCACACATAGTTTATTAATTACTTAATCTTCAATATAGAACACATACTGACACATATTGACTCTAGGGTCCTGAAAAAAATCATTTAACTTCTCATTCATTGTCCCACACAATTCCTAAATCTAAAGTACAGGGCAGGTGCTGGTTTACATTGGGAATTTCTTAGTGGGAACTACATAGATTGATAAAATCAGTTTCACCCCCAAAATATTTTTCAGCATATAGCTCTGATATTTTTCATCTTTTAACTTCATTTCCCCTGAACTTCAGTTTCATTCAATTAGATCTGCAATTATCTAAAAAGTTGTTTGAGTCTAAACACAACTCTCTATTTTCCTTTTGACTCTTAACAAGTATGCAATTATACACACAGACACCACATATAACAGAAATGCAAAAGAACATTTACGTAAAATATAAATTCAATATAAATAACAAAAAACCATAATGAATAGAAAAATATTCCTATCTCGCCTTTCCCTTAAAAAAAGAAAGTTTTCAACCACCAAAAATGAAAGGTTGAGTCTAGTTCCCCACTAAATTGTTAAGAAAAATGGACATTCTATTTATATAAGCACAAAAATCCTATTGTCAACTTGCCCATAGAATAGATATTAAAGATTTCTCATTTTGATAGTCAGGATGTCCTGTCTCTCACTACTGTGAGTCTTCAGAATTTTTCACCTTCCATTTCTCAGCACAAAAAGATAAGAGCATCAATGGACTATTAAAGTACAACTACATCTGAGTATCTATCCATGAAATGAGTGAAGAGATGCCTCACTAGCCTACAAAGGTTGTTCCACATTAATATCATTTAGCATTAGACAATATTATAATCTGAGAAAGATGTCAATACCTCAGCCTATTGTAAGAAGTCCCCAACAGAAAACATATAGTCCTAAACTGATGGGCAAATAGGTGGCTCAGTGGGTAGAATCTTACACTGGTATTCAAGAAGCCTCTATTTTCTTTGCTTTTAAGACTTAACTTTCACTGTCACAAAATCATTAAGTCCATTTTATAGATAATGAAATTGAGACTCAAAGAAATTTAAAGCTTTCCCTAGGGTCACAAAGATAGTAAGGATATTTCTTCTCTATAAAAGATTCTTTTTTATTGTAAATATGAAAATGTTTCCTATTTCTGGAATAGATTTATTTCTACTTGTTTTTTGTTATGCCCAATATGACAGTGTTTGCATTTGGACACATGTAAACACTCTGAATGTAACAGTTCAGCATATAGATTATATAAATTTTACATGAATTAAGATGATATAACATAAACAAAGGAGTTCTGTTAACCAGCCAACAGAAACCAAAATTATAAAGAAATTAACTTTTGACAAAGATAATTGCTCAATTATCTCAATCAATAAATACTTATTGAGGGCCCATCATAGTACAAATACTACTCTTTAAAATAAAAATGTTTAAATGATGGTATAGTCTCTCCATTCATGGAGCTTTCAAAACAGAAAACATCCTGAAGAAATTCGTTTGCAATTTCAGAATAAATGCTCCAAGAATTCTTCAATAGCTAGTAAATTTCCTCTAGTTTGAGGTTAAAATTTTAAAATTCTAATACTTCCCTCCTCCAAGAAAAACATTATGGAAAGTATTATGAAAGCTAGTCAAAAGTAAGTAATCAAACTAAACTATAAAAATAGGAGACCACATTTGGTTGTTTATAGTCCCCAGAGTATCCCCACCAGAAATTCTATGCTTATGTTGTTCATTTGCTTTTAAAGAATAACAACAAGAAGAAAATATTTGTTTTGTAGCCTGTTTCTAATCTTTTCTCTTATCTGTAAATATGGTGTGTTTAATGTTTTAGTAAAATCTAATGTATGTAGTAATTGTGCTCAGTGTCTAAGCAACAGACTAAATACAAAAACTGTGTCTGAATCCTAGGCAAGGAGAATCATTTACCCTCCTATATCACATTTTCCTTATATGTAATATGATGATAACAATACCAGCCTACTTCACAAAACTGAGGTAATAAAGAACTAATAAAAGTTATCAATCATCTTGTAAATCTTGGTAGCTGCAAAATATAAAGAGCAGGAAGTACCTTAATGATCATTTATTTTAACTTTATCTTTTTAAAGTGAAAGAAACTAGAGATCCAAATGGGTTGTCACTTATCTAAAGTCACACAACTAGTCGATGACAGAATCAAGTCTAGATCCAATCTCCTATTTCTTGGGACTTTTCCAAAACAACATCCTGCATTCCTTTTAAATGACTTAGAAATATTGCATCATGACAGAAAGTCATGGTATAAAACTGTTCTTAAATACTCATTGACTTCATGTTTTCTGAGAAATCCTTTTTTAAATCTAACTTGCATAAATTAGAAAAACATAGCATAATTTACCTCTCAGACCTGTAGAGGAGGAAGGAATTTGTAACCAAAGAAGAACTAGAGATCATTATTAATTACAAAATAGAAAATTTTGATTATATCAAGTTAAAAGGATTTTTGCAAATAAAACTAATGCAGACAAGATTAGAAGGGAAGCAATAAACTGGGAAAATATTTTTACAGTCAAAGGTTCTGATAAAGGCCTCATTTCCAAAATATATAGAGAATTGACTCTAATTTATAAGAAATCAAGCTATTCTTCAATTGATAAATGTGGTCAAAGGATATGAACAGACAACTTTCAGATGAAGAAATTGAAACTATCTCTAGTTATATGAAAAAGTGCTTCAAATCATTATTGATCAGAGAAATGCAAATTGAGACAACTCTGAGATACCACTACATACCTGTCAGATTGGCTAGAATGACAGGAAAAGATAATGATGAATGTTGGAGGGGATGTGGGAAAACTGATACATTGTTGGTGGAGTTGTGAACAAATCCAACCATTCTGGAGAGCAATTTGGAACTATGCTCAAAAAGTTATCAAATTGTGCATACCCTTTGATCTGTAGTATTATTATTGGGCTTATATCCCAAAGAGATCTTAAAGAAGGGAAAGGGACCCATATGTGCAAAAATGTTTATGGCAGCCTTTTTTATAGTGGCTAGAAACTGGCCCATCAATTGGAGAATGGCTGGATAAATTGTGGTATATGAATGTTATAGAATATTATTGTTCTGTAAGAAATGTCCAGCAGGATGATTTCAGAGAGGCCTGGAGAGACTTACATGAACTGATGCTAAGTGAAATGAGCAGAACCAGGAGATCATTATATAGGAGAACAACAATACTATATGATGATCAATTCTGATGCATGTGGCTCTCTTCAGCAATGAGATGGTCCAAATCAGTTCTAATTGTTCAGTAATGAAGAGAACCAGCTACACTCAGCGAAAAAACTATGGGAAATGAGTGTGGACGACAACATAGCGCTTCCACTCTTTCTGTTGTTGTCTGCTTGCATTTTTGTTTTCCTTCTCAGATTATTTTTACCTTCTCTCAAAATCCGATTTTTCTCGTGAAGCAAGATAACTATAAAAATATGTATACATATATCGTATTTAACATATACTTTAACAGATTTAACATGTATTGGACTACCTGCCATCTAAGGTAGGGGGTGGGAGGAAGAAGGGGAAAATTTGGAACAGAAGGTTTTGCAAGGGTCAGTGTTGAAAAATTACCCATGCATATGTTTTATAAATAAAAAGCTATAATAATAATAATAATAATAATTAAATCTAACTTGCAAATAATATCAATAAGGTGGACTACAAGGGAAGAGGAGAAAAAAAGAGAAGAGTTTTGATATACTTTCATAATGATAAGTGTCATATTAGTCCAGAATAAAAATTTTTACTTGAAAAGACAAAAAAGCACAGAATAATGGATTTTCTTGGATTTTCCCTGTGATGTCTATATGGAAATCAAATCCATGTCATAAAGTCAGTTGGATTTTCTCAGAATCATATTTGTATAATTGGGCATTGCTTTCCCAAGTAAGACACCATACCACAGAATCATAGGATATAGAGTTTGAAAAAGATCATAGAGATTATCAGGCTCAGCCTCCTCATTTGGCAGATGAGGAAACGGATACCCAGATAAAGGAACTAGCCCAAAGCCACAAAAGATGATGAATAGCAAAGTAAGGAATTGATTGTAGGTAATCTGTTTCCTAAGAGAGTGAATAACCATGCCACTCTAAAGATAGATATCATCTAAATGATCAAAGGATATGAATAGGCAGTTTTCAGATGAAGAAATTAAAACTATCTATAATCATATAAAAATGCTCTAAATATTGATTAGAGAAATGCAAATTAAAACAACTCTGAGGCACTACCCCATATCTATCAAATTAGATAATATGACAGAAAGGAAAATTATAAATATTGGAGGGGGATATAGAAAAATTAGAACATTAATGCACT
The DNA here is from genome assembly GCF_016432865.1 of Antechinus flavipes. Taxonomy (NCBI): domain Eukaryota; kingdom Metazoa; phylum Chordata; class Mammalia; order Dasyuromorphia; family Dasyuridae; genus Antechinus; species Antechinus flavipes. The sequence continues at coordinate 136,023,459 of NC_067403.1, forward strand.
ATTGGTGAAGTTATAAACTTATTCAACCATTATGGAGATAAATTTGGAACTACGTCCAAATGGCTATGAAACTGTACATACTCTTTAATCCAGCAATAACACTATTAGATCTATATCCCAAAAGGGGAAAGGGCCCACATTTAGAAAAATATTTATAGCAGCTCTTTTTGTGGTAACAAAAAATTGGAAATTGAGGAGATGCCCATCACCTGGGGAAAGGCTGAACAAGTTGTGGTATCTGAATGTAGTGGAATACTATTGTTCTGTAAGAAATGGCAATCAGATAAATTTCAGAAAAAATTGGAAACGAACTGATGTTGAGTGAAGTGAGCAGAACAAGGAAAAGACCATACACAATAACAGTAGTATTATATGATGATCCATTGTGATGAACTTGGGTCTTCTCAGCAATGCAATGATACAATTAATCCCAAGGGACTTGTCTTAGAAAATACTGACCACATCCAGAGAAGGAACTATAGAGTCTAAATGCATGTATATGTGTATGGAATCTGAATGCAAATTGAAACATAGTACTTTCATTTTTTGTTTACTATTTATCTCTTTTTCATAGTTTTCTCCCTTATGTTCTGAGTCTTCTTTCACAAAATGACTAATGTGGAGGGGTGCCTAACATGATTGTACATGTATGGCCTGTATCAGATTGCTTGCTGTCCTGGGGAGAAGGAAAAGAAGGAAGGGAGAGAGAAAAATTTGAAGCTCAGAATCTTATAAAGATAAATGTTGAAAATTTTGTTCATATGTATATGGGAAAAAATACCATTAAGTTAAAAAAAAGATAGCTATCAAATGACAGAGCTGGGAGAGATATCTGGTTGAAATACTTCATATTATAAATAAGAAAACAAAGGTACAGAAGATTAAAGTGATGTGACCACAGTCATAAGCTCACATATACAGAAGAAAAGAATTTCAGAAATCATCTAGTCCAAATATCTTATTCTATAGCCTAGTAAATTAGAGATCAGATAAGTTGTTGAAAAGACTCACATTTAATAAGCATCAGAGATTTAAAAAAAAAAAACTAATTTTTCCACTGTTCTATCAAACACCTATTATATACCATCATGAGTTTTAACTACTAATTTTGCTGCCCAGAAAAATCAATGCAATTACAATTATTCTTTCCATATCATGACTTTCCCTATCTCAATTTGACATAAGAAATTAAATGGGAATTTGGGGGAAGTTTTGTGGAGTCACAGATGACACACTCAAAGGCTAGATGACATAGAAAAATACTTAACCCAAATTTTACAATAAGGCACCATAAACACCTCATAAAAGAAAAAGAAAAAAATTCAGACTTCTTTTCTGGTATGATGGAAGGGCCAAAAATTGTATGAAAAATTTCCAGATTGAAGGGTACAATGCCACTAACCCCATCTTCAATCCCCATGATGTGGAAGAGATAACTATATTATTGTCATATTATGCTTTTAAAGGGCAATTTTTATCTTACTTTTTAATCAATTAACAAGCATTCATTTTCAGTTCTTTCAGTTTCCTTCTCCCCTACTAGAAAAAAAAAAGTTTGTGTGTATAAAATCTTTGCAATAAACGCATAGCAAAAGAAATTGGTCATGTACTAAAATATATATCTCATTCTCCTCCCAAAAGGTTTTATCATTTTTTCTCTATAAGAAGTCTTCATTATTTGCCCTCTGGAATTATGGTTGATCACTTCATTGATCAAAGTTTTTAAAGCTTTTAAAAACTGTTTTTAACAATGTTGTTATTACATGAACTGTCCTTGTTTTATTTACTTCAATTTGCTTGAGTTCATACAAGTCTTCCTAAATCTCAATTAAAACAACTTTTTCTTATATCACAATAGTATTTCATTATATTCATATACCATAAGTTGTTCAGCCATTCTTTAGTTGATGGACACTCCTTTATTTTGATTGGAATGGCATTAAATAAATAATTTCAGGTAGTATTGTTATTTCTATTATGTTGGCTTACCCTTGTCAAGCACAATTAATATTTCTCTAATTATTTAGGTATATCTTTACTACTGAAAAGATTGTTTCTTGGTTATATTCATATAATTTCTACACGTCTGATTAAGTAGACTCCAAAATATTTTATATACTCTGTAATTAATTTAAATGGAATTTTCCATCTCCCTTTGTTGAGTTGGGCTTTTATTATACCTAAAAGCCTATTATTTATGTGGGTTTATTTTACATCATTCAGTTTTTCTGAAGTTATTATTTCAATTAATTTTTAATAAACATCTACAAATAAGTATTTTTTCTTCCTCTTTACCTATATTTATTCTCTTCATTTTTTTCTTGTCTTCATGATGTAGCATTATATTTCCAGCATTATATCAAATACTTTTGTCTGTTTGGTCACTCTTTTTCAATTCTTTTCAAGTAGATGTCGATAATACTTAAATTTATAAAAGATAAATTTATTAGAAAGCACTGTTAAATTAATAATGACTTCTTGTCATTGTGTATGTTCTTAATCTACAGATACAATATCATTGCTGTTATGTAGGATTCTATGAGTTTTTTCTATTAAAAAATCCTAAAACTAGAAAAGATTGAGAAATATAATCAATCCTCAATTGTCATAGGTGTAACATGCCTGGAAAAAAATATGAAAGTAAAAAAATGGGAATGTTGATATATTGAACCCATTAAAAATAAAGAGTTAGGTCCCCTCCACCACCAAGAACAATAATCTTTTGCTAGAGATTGCTAGAGATATACTTTTCCAAATACAAATCTTCATATCAAAATATTAACTCTGATAATATCCATTTTCCTAACAAAGTAATCATGAAATAACCCACAAAATGCAGTATACAAAATAAAATTGGTAATATGAAAAACTTTTTTTTTGGTAGTATTTACCTAGAAATCTACCAACAGTCCTTTGTTCTAACATCTAAATAAAAAAATTTGACTTCAAACTATATTCTTTTTTATAACATATGAAATCTATAATGCCACAAATACTACACAATAATTGGTGGGGGTGGTGGAGATGGTGAAGAATGCATCAGCTTGAAATAATCTATCACTGATGCTTCTTGCACCATTTGAGATCCTTAATTGACATCAGAGTACAGAAGAATACCTGTGAATATAACTAGTTGTAAAAAACAAAAGTGAAGATGTGGTTACTAATAAAATCAAACAAATGCTTGAAATCACAAAAGTTGATCTTGAGGGTGACTGTCCTATTCTTTGAATTTAGTGCCTTTTCCCAAAATGCTGTAGTATTTACTCTTCTACCAGTAGACGAAGTGTTGATTATTGTTTCAGTCATGTCCAATTCTCTGTGACCCCATTTTAGGAGGTATTTGTCATTTCCTTCTCCAGCTTATTTTCCAGATGTGGAACTAAAGCAACAGAGTTAGTTGACATGCTCGGAGTCACACAGCAAATAAGTATCTGAGGCCAGATTCGAACTCAGGAAGAGTCTTCCTAACTCCAGGGCTGATATTCTATCTATTGTGCCATCTGACTTCCACAAACTGAAGTGTCCTCATGTTGGCAAACCAAATGATCCTTCAAAATTTTCAAAATAAAACTTGTAAAAGTATAAATCAATATCTAATTGAAAGGCTAGCTAGATAATTAAAAGGCCTGGAACTAATTTTTTTTAATTGAACTACTATAAACTGTTGCTTCAATCTTTTGGCAATCTTTTCATTCTTTTGGCAAATAATTTTTAGTAAGTTCCATAAAACCGTAAATATAACTGTTTCTTAGAAACTTTGTCCTCTCTGACTCACCAGATTGCCTGTTCCCTACACTCTTGATAATATCATGACATGCATCAATAATAGCAACTCAAAACATTCCATTGCCTCTAGAAAGAAAGAAAAAAACTATCAATTGATGCCTTTGTTTATGAGAATGAAGATCAAAGGAGAAAAGCAGAACAAGTAAACTTCAAAGTGTTCTTTGTAAACCAGTGAAGTTTTCTCAAGGACATTGTTTCACACTGATTTAAGTCTTGATTAAAGATATGCCAAACAGTTTGGCTGGGAGCTAGACACCAACTAACCAGAGGTCACTGTGTATATTCTTATATTTACAACTTTTTTAATAAACAAGCTTTATTTTACAGCTATTGACCATTTTTCCTTCTCTATGAAAAATAATTTTCAAATCTATATTACAATAAAACTTCTCAAGCTAGGGGAGTACATAGTAATAGTTTAGACAAGATTGAACTTCATAATCAAGTTGTGAAGGTCTCTATGTTGCTGTGTACAGTGTTCAAGGAGCTTGCTTCTAGTGGGGAAGACAATATATAAAAGAAAACCGAAAAGGAGTGGGGGAGATGATTTAAAGGAAGAGAATACAAAGGTATTTAATCCAGCCATGGTAGAAAAAGTCCAGAGTGCAAACTAGAGAAAAATGAGACAAGGCTGTCTGGAATTAGACTGAGAAACTGTAGGTAAAGAAAAACTTCTTATCCACTGGTTTCTAAAATTACTTTTTAAGGGGCCAGGAAAACAAAAGCTGAAAAGTCACCAATGTCATTTGAAGTTAAGACATCCAGGACTCCAAATTCCCTTCAAATTTAGTAAAAAAAAAAAAAAAAAAAAAAAAAAAAAAAAAAAAAAAAAGCTATATGACTAGTATTGTGCTGATTTTACACTACTTAATTCAAAGAATCTGGGAATAAACACCATCTAGAATCAGTGAAAATTGTGTTAAAGGGATAAAAAGCTCTGGTTGTGAGAACTGGAAAACTGTTCAAAGAAATAACAACTAGTTCTAAGTAGGTGATGATGTAAATCATATTTGACACATTTTACACATAAAGTGTAAATGCTTTTGCGATCCCTTTAGATATTCAAATACTATGCAGATAGAAAATGGATAACAGATGGGGGAAGAGAAGGAGGAAGCAAAGGAAGAACAGAGAGGAGAGGTAGGGGAAAAGAGAAAAAGAGAGAGAGAGAGAGAGAGAGAGAGAGAGAGAGAGAGAGAGAGAGAGAAGAGACAGAGAGAGAGAGACAGAGAGAGAGAGAACTTAGCGTATTCCAGTCATGTTAAGTGTTGGGGATATACGCACAATCAAGCAAGACAGTCCCTGTTTAAGAAAACAATTTAAACAACAAATCATAGAAACAATCAATAATTTCAACCAAGAAAGAGACAATAATGAGAAAACATACCAAAATTTATAGGATGCAGTCAAAGCAGTTCTTAGAGGAAATTTTATATCTCTAGATGCTTACTTGATTAAAATAGAAAAAGAGAAGATTGATGAATTAGGCATGCAATGAAAAAGCTAGAAAAAAGCTAATTAAAAACCCCCAATTAAATATCAAATTTGAAATTCTGAAAATAAAAGGAGGGATTGATAAACTTGAAAGTAAGAAAACTATTGAACTAATAAAACTGACTTGGTTTTATGAAAAAAAAAAAAGCAACAACAACAAAAAAGAAAACAGGCTTCTGATACATATAAGAGTAGAAATCTAATATGGAGAGAGTGAAAGGATAACTACTCCAAAGCAATGTAGCAATCTTGAGTGTTGAGGGGGAATGATGTGAAGTGTGGAAGAGGTTCTTCCTAAAATGTTGATTCCCAGAGGAAGTTATCACTGAGGAGAGGAATGCCTCTGGGTGGAAGCCTCTTAGGGAGGCAGGCAAAAAGTAGATAAGAGTCCAGAAAAGGGGGAGAGAGGGGGGAGGAAGAGAACTATGCAGTAGATATGCATACTTGATAAGAGAATGAGTTCTCCAGGTCTTCAAGCAAAGCCTTCACGAGCATTCATTTAGGATGTTAAGGAGGAGATGCCTGTTCAGATACACAGACTGCCCTTGAGGCCCCTTCTTAATCTAAGAATTCATAAATCTACTACACATACCATTTACTTCTTACAATGCAAGAAATTTGCCAAATATAATTTAATGGACATTGAATGAAAAATTCTAATCTCTGAGGTCAACGAGGCTATCTTTAAAAGTATTTATAGGCGAGTTAAATTATTTAAAGTAACTTGATATCTTTTTTTGGCCTTTCCTCCAATATAGCTTTTAATTAGAAATCATTTAACATATATTTTCAAATCCAAATTGGAGTTTAGCACACAAAATGAAGAGCCATAGAATCTCGTAAGTGTTTTCTACTCTCATCCAGATCATCAGTTAATCAATCAAAAACCATATACTGAGTACTTCATTACTCTTTAGACTGCACATATTGGAAATACCTTCTTAACTACAGCTTCTCAGCCTAATTCCAGACAGTCTTGTCTCATTTCTCTCTAGGCTGCACTCTGGACTTTTTTTGCCATGGCTGGATTAAGTACCTCTGCATTCTCTCCCTTTAAATCATCTCCCCCAACTCCTTTTCAGTTTTCTTTTATATGTTGTCTTTACCCATTAGAAGCAAGCTCCTTGAACATTGTACATAGCAACAGCAAGTTTATGTGATGATCAATTCTGACAGATGTGGCTCTTTTCAACAACAAGGTGATTCAGGCTAGTTTCAATGTTCTTATGATGAAGAGAGCCATCTGCATCCAGAGAGAGGATTATGAGGACTGAGTGTGGATCATAACATAGTATTTTCACTTTATTATTGTTTGCTTGCATTTTGTTTTTTTTTCTCATTTTCCTCCCATTTGATCTGATTTTTCTTATGCAGCATGATAATTGTGGAAATATGTATAGAAAAATAGCACAGGTTTAATATATATTGGATTACTTGCCTTCTAGGGGAGAAAAAAGGAGGGAAAAATTTGGAATACTAAGTTTTGCAAGGGTAAATGCTGAAAATTATCTATGCATATGTTTTGAAAATAAAAAAAAAACTTTAATAAAAAAAAGTAGTAAACTCCTTGAGGTCAGAAACTGTCTCTTTTTCCATTTATATTAAAGTAGCAATCTCTATAAAGATGCCATCAAGAAACATTAAGTGGCATTAAATAATTCTGTAAAATATCATAAAGAAGTAGATATTTCATGAGAATAATATTTTGTAGCTTATATGATCTGCATCTTCCTAATACTCTGGAGTGTTTGTGATGACACTTGGGACTTAATTTACTAAGTATTTAGTTTAATACCACGACAGTATATTTCTTTGCTACAGTAGTACTAGTGCATGGGGAAAAAAATCTGCAGATTGAATCAAGATGCTAAATGGTGGTTAAAATACAAGTTGTGATGTGCTTTGATGGAATTGTAATTCTATGATATTTGTTGATATATTTTAATAATTAAAAAAGCCTGCTCTTGGTGACTATTACAGACACATTTAATCTGCATCTGTCAAGATCAGAATTGGCCATTTAAAGAAGAAAATTAAGAGGAGAATGTGCTATTTTCCTATTTTTGAAGAAATATTGCATATATGATATTCAGTCGTGTGTGTGTGTGTGTATGTGTGTGTGTGTGTATTTGAGACACAATGACCAATACTCATATTTTTTTCTGTGGCAAAAAACTTT
>NC_067403.1:136031420-136051420 GCF_016432865.1 Antechinus flavipes
TCCAATCCGGCCAGTTCGGAAGTCAGACGGGCCTTGGAGAATGACAGTAGGTTACAGGCAACTGAATAATTATAATTATGATTATAGGCAGCAGGTCCAGACCCCATTACCTTAACAGGAACTATCCAAACACAGCCAGGGAGCTGCTATGCAGCATTCCATCTGTGGATGAGGGTTGACCTTATGGGGGGAGGCACCTAGGATGACGTAATGGGATGTACTGGAGAGGCTGCTGATATTCTAATGACATCTAAAATGGATAAAGACCTTTATCCCATTAAACATTTAGAGGGAATAAGTATAGCCTAAGGTCTAAGATATATGACCTTTATCCTATCAAACATTAAGAGGGAATGGTTATAACCTGAGGCAGAATAACTAAATCGGACAATTAGGGAAACTGGGTCAAGAATGGATATTGTTTTTTAAAGTTGATATGCTGGGTTTTTAATTTTTTAATTGCAGGCAGTACAATGTGGATTATAAATTGGAGACCTATCTGAAAATTGCCAGACTGTATCTGGAGGATGATGATCCTGTTCAGGCAGAGGCTTATATCAACCGAGCTTCCCTGCTCCAGAACGAATCAACCAATGAACAGTTGCAGATCCATTACAAGGTGATCCTACTTTGGCACTTACTTGTTTTCTTTTTTTCTCTTTAAACAGCTCATAATATAAACATTTGAATAATTATTTAATGGAATCAGGTTCCAGAATAGAAGGAAAGATTCCATGAAAGTACAATGGAACAATTTACAAATTAGAGGACCTAGAAGAAAAGAGCAGTTAAATTGAAGATCCAACAGTTTGTTTTTGTTAAGCTTATCCCATTATTTTGTTGGACTTGTTTTTTAAATTTTATTTTTGGAATTTTTCTGCATTAATAATGGTGATAAAGGTCAGAGAAAATTTCCCAAGCAGAAAAATCCCATTTAATTTCTTTTTAAATTCAGAGTCTTTTGTTGTATGGACATGTTTTTAACTTACTAAATCTACCCTTTGGAAAAGTTATTTAGGAATCAGCCAGGCTCACGTTGTAATAAAAATGTTAAAGATTGATACTGGGTTTGGGTTTTTTTGGTTGTTATTAATGTATAAACTGTAATTGTTAATATCTTTTTCAGTCTTGTCAGAGCTCCAGCTACAAATTGCAAGGGTGAGGAGATGTGTAAAGTGGGGTTATGAGTATATGAGTGCAACATGCAGAAATCAAAAAAATGTAGTTAAAGAAGTTCTTAGTAGAAAAGGGTTTACAAATGACTTCCACCAGAGAACCTTAAGAGCAGGTTGATCCCCCAAGCACCTTGGGGAATTCTTAAATTTTGGAGGTGGAGGGAAGCCTGCAGAAGAAAACCAAGTTAACATATAAATATGTATACATATATTGTATTTAACATATACTTTAACATATTTAACATGTATAGGACTACCTGCCATCTAGAGGAGGGGATGGGGGGAAGGAGGGGAAAAGTTGGAACAGAAGGTTTGCAACGGTCAGTGTTGAAAAATTAACATGCATATGTTTTGTAATTAAAAAGCTATAATAAAAAAAAAGAAAAGAAAAGAAAGAAAACCCAGTTACCTGCCTCAGAAGCTGAAGAGGAGAGTAGTGCAGAGTTTTTCCCTCTCCTTTTTCTTCTTTCCTTACTCTGTCCCTTCTTTTCTTCCTTCCTCTCTGCTTCCTCCATTCTTTTCTTCTGTAGCATTATTTGCACACTGTGGTTTCAGGAAAAGTATGGATGATAGAATGATTGTGAAATGTGTTCTAGAGAGAATTTTAATTATCGGTTGCATTAGAGTAGGGATTCTTAATCCAGCATCTGGGAGGTTGGCTTTTGTTATATTTTGATAAATGGATTTCAGTACAGTTGGTTGTTGGAGTCCTTTGTATTTCATCTTATACATAATAAAACTTAATTCTAGAAGGAGATAATTAGCTGTCCAAGGCTCTACAATACACATAAGTCATGGACCCTTTGGCTGGATGGATATGAAGGGAGACCCATTGATCCTTCGATTTTTAATTTTAATTTTTTGCTAATTTAGACATACTCTTGCTGCTGCAGGTGTGCTATGCTCGTGTTCTTGATTATAGAAGAAAATTCATTGAAGCTGCCCAAAGATACAATGAGCTCTCATATAAGACAATAGTCCATGAAAGTGAGAGACTAGAGGCCTTAAAACATGCTTTGCATTGTACCATCTTAGCATCAGCAGGTAAGTACATTATTCAGTCTCTGAATCCCCTGTATCAAATGATGACTAATAACTTTCCGCTAGTTGTTAACAATTTTTGTAGAGAGAATCATCTACATATGATGATAGCCAATATTTTTGGCAGATAAAAGTTGTGTTAACAAAAGAGAGGTCAGTGTACTGAATAACTGCTTTTTTCTTTAATGTCTTATTTCTAAATATATACTTATGTTTAATGACTCAGATATCATACTGATACTTAAGCATTGTACCTTGCTGTACTCTAAAGAGTTCTGAACAAGGAATCAGACACCTTTTTAAGGCTGTTGTGTAGGTTAAGATTTAAGGATTTAAGTTTAAGGTAATTGTGAAGATTGTGTAAGATTTATCTCTGTGGAAGTGCTTTGTGAATTTTCAAAAGGTAATGAATGATGTGACATAAAATTGATTGTAACAAATAAGGCATGCCCAGAGAAATACTAAGAGTCTGCCTCAGTTTGGTGGTGAATTGTTAACATTTTTAGAAAGCTATATATACCAATCTTTTTTGTTTGTTTTTGTTATCCATTTTATTTTTTTTTTTTATTTTTTTATTTTTTAACAATTATAACTTTTTATTGACAGAACCCATGCCAGTGTAATTTTTTACAACGTTATCCCTTGCACTCACTTCTGTTCTGATTTTCCCTCTCTCTCCCTCCCCCAGATGGCAAGCAGTCCTATACATGTTAAATATGTTACAGTATATCCTAGATACAATATATGAGTACAGAACCGAACAGTTCTCTTGTTGCACAGGAAGAATTGGATTTAGAAGGTATATTTATACCAATCTACATAATGTAATCACTTCAGTTCAAAAAAATAAGAAAGGAATTGATAAGCATAAGTTTTAATCGCATTAAACATGACTTTTTGAAATATGAAATCTTTTAATCTTGGTCTCCGTTTGCTTAAGAAATTACATTAAAGACAACACTACCTAAACTAATCTATTTATTTAGCGCTATGCCAATCAGACTCCCAAAAAACTGTTTTAATGACCTAGAAAAAATAACAACGAAGTTCATAGGGAAAAACAAAAGGTTTCAAAGGAATTAATGGAAAAACAATCAAATGAAGGTGGCCTAGCTGTACCAGATCTACTATTATAAAGCAGCAGTTACCAAAACCATTTGATATTGGCTAAGAAATAGACTAGTTGATCAGTGGAATAGGTTAGGTTAAAAGGACAAAACAGTCAATAACTTTAATAATCTAGTGTTGAGAAACCCAAAGACTCCAGCTTTTTGGATAAGAACTCACTGTTTGACAAAAATTGCTGGGAAAATTGGAAATTAGTATGGCAGAAACTAGGCATTGACCCACACTTAATACCATATACCAAGATAAGATCAAAATGGGTTCATGACTTAGGCATAACGAATGAGATTATAAATAAATTAGAGGAACATACAATAGTTTACCTCTCAGACCTGTGGAAGAGAGGAAGGAATTTATGACTAAAGAAGAACTAGAGATCATTATTGATCACAAAATAGAAAATTTTGATTATATCAAATTGAAAAGTTTTTGTACAAACAAAACTAATGCAGACAAGATTAGAAGGGAAGCAATAAACTGGGAAAACATTTTTACAGTCAAAGGTTCTGATGAAGGCCTAATTTCCAAAATATATAGAGAATTGACTCTATAAGAAATCAAGCCATTCTCCAATTGATAAATGGTCAAAGAATATGAACAGACAATTCTTAGACGAGGAAATTGATACTGTTTCTAGCCCTATGAAAAAATGCTCCAAGTCATCATTAATCAGAGAAATGCAAATTAAGACAACTCTGAGATACTACTACACACCTGTCAGACTGTCTGGAATGGCAGGAAAAGATAATGTGGAACGTTGGAGGGGATGTGGGAAAACAGGGACACTGATACATTGTTGGTGGAATTGTGAACACATCCAGCTATTCTGGAGAGCAATTTGGAGCTATGCTCAAAAAGTTATCAAACTATGGATACCCTTTGATCCAGCAGAGTTTCTACTGGGCTTATGCCCCAAAGAGATACTAAAGAAGGGAAAGGGACCTGTATGTGCCAAAATGTTTACGGCGACCCTTTTTGTAGTGGCCAGAAATTGGAAACTGAATGGATGCCCATCAATTGGAGAATGGCTGAATAAATTGTGGTATATGAATATTATGGAATATTACTGTTCTGTAAGAAATGACCAGCAGGATGATTTCAGAAAGGCCTGGAGAGACTTACACGAACTGATGCTGAGTGAAATGAGCAGGATCAGGACATCATTATATACTTCAACAACAATACCATATGATGATCAATTCTGATGGATGTGGTCCTCTTCAACAATGAGATGAACCAAATCAATTCCAATAGAGCAGTAATGAATTGAACCAGCTACATCCAGTGAAAGAACTCTGGGAAATGACTATGAACCAGTACATAGAATTCCCAATCTCTTTATTTTTGTCCGTCTGCACTTTTGATTTCCTTCACAGGCTAATAGTACACTATTTCAAAGTTGATTGTTTTTGAACAGCAAAATAACTGTTTGGACATATATACATATATTGTATTTAACATATACTTAAACATATTTAACATGTATTGGTCAACCTGCCTCTGGGAGAGGGGGTGGGGGGAAGGAGGGGAAAAGTTGGAACAGAAGATTTTGCAAGTGTCAGTGCTGAAAAATTATCTATGCATATATCTTGTAAATAAAAAGCTACAATAAAAAAAATAAAGTTGACAAATTATCTTCTCTTAAAAAAAAAAAGAAATTACATTAAAAATATTTGAGCTAGACCTACTTCATGTAAAGCCAGCAGTCCAATTTTTAAGAAACATCTTAACAAATTCCATATAGTTTATTAATGCTTAAAAGCATAAATAATAAGTTTTCTACTAGAGAAATGTATTGATGATGCTTTTGTTTGTTTTTCTCCAGGACAACAGCGCTCTCGAATGCTAGCCACTCTTTTTAAAGATGAAAGGTGTCAGCAGCTTGCAGCCTATGGAATCCTAGAGAAAATGTATCTAGATAGGATTATCAGAGGAAATCAACTTCAAGAATTTGCTGCTATGTTGATGCCTCACCAAAAAGCAACTACAGCTGATGGTAAAAGACTTTATGAATAGCAGTAATACTGATAATCTGATTTATAAATGTCATGGTCCTGTGAGCTTTTTAATATTTTTAGGCTAGTAGATATCAGGCAGTATTAATTATAAACTAACTTTAGTTGTAATTTTGATTTATATGTCATACAGCTTGAACTGTTAAAAATGTTACATGTGTTATGTACAAAGTTAATTCTACTAGAGAAAATTACTGCAAGCCAGTAGATTTTTTTTTTAAATGCCATGTGCAAACGAAGTGTCTACTTTTTCATATCTCAAGGCACTTAATAAACATTGTAATTATCCTCAAACAGCATGAATTACATACATTACACATATATTATTAATTTTGTTTGATATGGAGAAAAATTAAGTACGTTATCATTTGAGCACCTCCATATCATGAAGTAGGGACAAAGGCCAGTAATTTTATCCCTTATTGTCTTCATTATCCTCTTATTTCTTGACCTTCTTTAAAGTGCTTTTTAAGAGTGCTTTTTAGAAAAAAGAACAAATGATCTAGTTTTAGCTCTGAAAGTGATCAGCCATATGACTTTGGGCGAGTCACAACTACAAATCTCTCATCTAGGTTTTATCAACTTTTTATCTAAGACAATAATCCCTATTCTAACTTAGAATTTTTTGTGAGGGCTAAATAAGATCTTTCTTTTTGTAAATACAAATCAATATTTTTTAACTCAATGAGCTAGTTTTTGTTACTCCCTATCATTTCATCTAATCTAGAGAGCCTTTTCTTAGGGTATCTAAAATCCAGAAGAAAAAGAGTCATCTTTCCTAGGTTCTTTGTTATCCTATAGTGACTTTGGCACTGTGGATATTTGGTAAAGCACCTGTGGTTGGCTTCTGAATGGATTTTTTCCTATTTTTTGATTTTCATAGACTCTTTCTATTTGATTTTTGCTGAAATCTTTTTCAATTCAGGAAAACAAGGACCAGAGTAGTAGATATTACCTTTAAAAATGAAACCTTCATTTTAAGTGTATATTTTTATTCAACTTTTATGGATTATTGATTGAATAGTCTTATATTTTACCTCCTTAGAAGCTAGAGAAACATATTGGAAAGGTTTTTTTTACTAAGTAATTCCCTGTGTAAGGGAAACGAGTTTTCTTGCCTTGATAGAGATCTCTAAGAAAAGCCCTGATGACTGCTTGTTAGAGATATTGTGAGAGTACTTCTTAGTCAGTTGTGAGCTAAACCTCCTGCCAAGCTCTGAGATTCTGTGACTGTGATTAGTTATGGCTAAAATAACTGAATGCCTGGAAAAATAATGCAGTTAAGTTTGACCAAGGATTGCTTAGGTTCTGTATATATTTTAACCAAATTCGTTTGCATTTTTACTAATATTTTATTTATTAGGAATATACTGTGTGGTCAAAACCTTACTAATCTATAAATGCCTACAATAATATTTTTGACTCAAATTATATGTGTTTTTTTCATTACTGCTTTTAAAGGTAAAAAGTCATTTTTTGAAAAAAGTCACTGTTTATTCTTATCTTGAAAAATGTTCAATATTTTTTCTTCTCTTTTGCAAGGTAACAAGGTCTGCCTTGGTGTTTTGGTTTGTTTTGTACGAGATAATATGGGTTAAATAACTTCCCCAGTGTCACACATCTAGTAATGATTAAGTTTCTGAGGCCGAATGTGATCCTCGGGGGCTTGCCTTCTGATTCTGGCACCAGTTCTTTATTCACTGTACCATCTTACTATGCCTTATCTTGGTTTTAAGAAGAGCCCAAAAGTTGAATTCATTCAGCCAATTAGCATTTTTAAAAACTATTTCCACTTGATTGAATTTAGAATTGATATTTTGCTAAAATCAGTGTGTGGTGACAGCCTAAACTGACTTTTTTTGTGTGTGGTTGGAAGCATCATATAGATAATGGTATAAGTATTACATGCAAAGAAATTAATGTAATTTTGGAATGCAGAACAAAATTAGTTGAGAGCTTATCATTATTTATTTAAATTTATAAAGGTTCCAGCATCTTGGACAGAGCTGTCATTGAGCACAATTTGTTGTCTGCAAGCAAGTTATATAATAATATCACATTTGAAGAGCTTGGAGCTCTATTAGAGATCCCTGCAGCTAAGGTATTTGCTTATATTGTATATCAAATAATAGTAATAAAATTTCAGGGGGGGGGCAGAATGTTAGAATTAATTCCTTTGTCATTGAGCATCTGCCAAGTGTCAGATGTTGGGAAATTTACAAAGATGAATAGAACAAGCTTAAGAAGCTCAGGATCAATGGTTATTGATATAGGCCCAGATGAAAAACTGTGGTAAATGGCAGAATATATTTGGTATCTTAAGGCATACAAAGGGCTATGGAAGTTTGTTTGATTTAGCCTTGAAGGATTGGCAGCTATTACAGATACATATGGGTAGTATGGAGAAGGACATTCTAAGTATAGGGAACTGCATGAACAAAGGCAGAAAAGCAAAGAACCTAGCCACAAAAAAAGGGAGTTTGGTTTAGCTAGAGCCTGGTGCTTACATGGAGGAATGGGGAATGAAACTGGATCTTCCTCTCCCTCAACATCTCATGGTCTTCTACCATTCACAGAAATCTGGCCAGAGGCATCCCAGGACACGATACAGAGTTGAGAAAGTTTCTGTACATGATTATATTCTTCCATCCTCCAGGCCTCATTCCTCTTAATTATGTCCTTTGTACTTCCTGTGATATCTTCATTCTCCTCCTTAGTGCTCCCCCAGGACATTTTCTTTATTGAATCTCACTTTACTCACATATCACTTTGGGACCTGTAGTTAACTAGTTCAACTGTACAGTCTTACACTCTCCCATTTCCCCCTCTTTGTCTTGTGCCTCCTAATACTTTGCCAGGCTTTGAACCCTCTTGTGCTACTAATGGCAATGGAAGAAGATGTCCAATCACAGTTGTGTAATCTCACATCAGCTGGGCTCTGGCTGCTCCACAGCAGTGCTTTACTTTTTTCCTTATTGATTCATCATACTCTGCAGAGTAATTATTTCAGATATTCTCTTCTTCCTTGTGAATTTCTTCTTCTGTACCTCACAATCCCTTAACATCATTTCCATTTCTTTTCTCTTTTGATCTAGTCTCTGATAAAGAGGTAGCCCTTCTCACCAAGACCAGCCCCATTACTTGTGCCTTTCATTCCATCCTGCTCTGTCTCCTCCAGCAGATTGCCTTTTCGTTTGTATTGTCTGTTTCTAATTGTCAATTTCCCCATCTACTGATTCTCTGCTACCTCCAAACATGTTTAGGCCTCCCTCCATCCTTGAATAATCTTTACCTAACTGTACCATTCTTCATGTTTTTATTCATTCTTTCACAGTCTGAGTTTCAGAAAAAAGCCTCTCATTGTTTCTGCTTTTCTTTAACTTATTTGACTTTAGACCTCATTACTTAGATGAAACTCCCTTATAGTGGTTACTAGCAGTTCATTAATTGCTAAATCTAGTGATCTTTCTCATTCTTTTTTGCTCCTTTGCAGCATGTTATCTCCTTCCTGAGTTTTCATATTGTTCTTACTTAACTTTCTTCTTGTTTAGAGAACTGTTCGGTTCTGCAAACATATATTGTATCTAGAATATACTGCAACATATTTAACATATATAGGACTGCTTGCCATCTAGGGGAGGGGGTAGGGGAGGGAGGGAGGGAAAAAATCGGAACAGAAGCGAATACAAGGGATAATGTTGTAAAAAAAATTACCCTGGCATAGATTCTGTCAATAAAAAGTTATTATAAAATAAAATTAAATTAAAAAAAAACTTTCTTCTTGTTTGCTTCTTTTTAGTCCTCTGTCTAAATCATGATTTGTATCCTACTTTCTAATCCTGAACATTTCACAAAGCTCTCTTCCTTTCTCTCTCTATAGCCATTCTTTTGGTGATCTCATCGTTTCCTCATTTCTACACAAGTGACTTGCAAATCTAGCCCTAGTTTTTCTTAGTTTTGTTCATGTGTCATCTATTGTCTCTTGGACATTTCCAACAAGATGTTTGGATTTAACATGTCCAAAATAAAACTCCTCTTTCAGTTCTTTCACACATCCCTGTTTCTCCTGAAGGCATCACTCACCTAGTGGTCCCTGGATTTTTGAAGTCATGGTCAGATCATCTTTCTCCCCATCATCTGTATTTTTCCTATTGCCAAGACTTGTGAGTTATACTTCCATGTGAGAAGCAACAATCCCTTTCCACTTCTACAGATACCTTAATTCAGGCCCCCATAAACTCTCTCCTAAACCATGTTATTTTCTAACTGGATTCTCAGCTTCTGTTTTCTCCCTTTTCCAATACATCCTCCAACCAAGCCAATGTAATGATTTCTCTATAGCCTAAGTTTAACTGCATTGTTCTCTCTTCAGGAGCTTTCAGTGGTTTTATGTTGCCGACTTCTCTGTTGGCCATTTCAAATCCTTTCTGGTTATGTCAGCATACCAGCCTGCCTACAGTATTAATCCATGTCACTATTGCGCAAACTAACCTACTCTCTGTTCTCTAGTCTCCACATTCATTCCACATCTTGTATAGATGCCTTTGTACAGACTATGCTTCCTGCCTGGAAAGTGCTTCTTCCTTGAATCCCCTGAACTGCTTCTTCATCTTTTAAGTGCTCACCTTTTCCAGGAAGCATTTTTGGAGCTATCTGCTTCCTCAGATTATCAAATGTTGATCTGTTTGAATATTGTAGCCACAGTTCTTCACATCTGATAGATATAATAAATTCATGGTGGAATGGACTAGTTTGCAATTTAATTTTCAAATCCCTTAAGATTTTTTAGCAAGGGAATGACTTGGTTAGATTTGTTTTTTGAGAGTATGTATAATTTGGGTGGAGAAGAGAAGAATGGAGAAGTTAAAGATTCCTTAGAGCTTCACAGAATTGAGTGGGTATGGGGGAAGCTTAAAGAAATGGAAAGTAATAAATGTAGCATAAAGGTGAAATTATTTTTGTTTTTAAAAAATTATATTTTGCAACAAGAGTAACATAAAATGGAACTTACATATTTTAATGTTCTATAATTTGGCAAGTAGAAAGTAAAGTGATACTCTAGAACAAGGATTCCTAATCTTTACTGTGTAATGGCATAGTGTGATTAAAAAAAAATTAATATAACACTTGAAAGTTTGCAAGGAAAGGACTTTAAAAATAGTATCTCATTGGCTTCTCACAACAGATAGATGGTATTATATCCATTTTGTGGCTGAGAAAACAAAGCAGACAAGGGGTAATTAACTTGCCCAGATTCACACAGCTAATATCGGGGCCCATCATTCTTTCCACTGTGCAGTTAGCTCCCTATAAAGATTCATAGGAAACTTATGGATCCCTTTCAGAATAATGTTTGGTTTCCTACCAATTAATTGAAGGAAATTCTGGATTTCAGTTAGATAAGCACAAATAAAAATGTAAATTTTTTCCTATTCAAACCCAAGATATTCTGAAATCCTAGGTTAAGACTCCCTGCTCTCAAGTTTCTTGTTAAAACTTTTCCCCTTAATTTAATTTATAACTCTACTTGTTAGGTAATTTAATTTTGTCTTAAGAATGTCTTTAAAAAGTGAGGATCGGATCTCAAGAGTGCCAATATTTAATAGACAGTAAATTGGTAATAGCATATGTGGAGAATCTTGAGATTGTCAAGGAAAAAAAATCCATCTCCTGCAATACATTAATATATACATATTTTATGTTTACATTCCCTAAGCCTTGGTCATGGAGAGAAAAGGAAATATCTTAAGTGTTACTTGCCAAATTGCTCACCATACTTCATTCTTCCCTTACATGCATATGAATATATAGCCATAAACCCACATTGGTTTCTATTTACTTTTAATGTTGAAAAGTCAGCTAATAAACAAAAGTTGTGAACCTTATTCCAGTCCCTATCTCCCTCCCCACTCATTCTCAATGCCCCGCTTTCTAATTGTAGCCTTCAAATAGCATAAAACTATTTAGTTCCAGGTACAAATAGAAAAAATTGTAAGTGATTTTGATACTTACTTGTGTGATAATGAATAGTAGGTGTGTGAAATAGACACACACACACACACACACACACACACATACACACATACACGCTCGTTTGTATACATTTACACAAATGTATGTATACATACTGAAAGACTAAAACAGTGAAAATAGAACATTGAATTTTTGGTCTTCTTTTATCCTATTTGAGGAATTTTCAGATATGATCAGAAAAAAATTAAACTTCTAAGTTACCTGGTAAATAATCCATATCCTAACTGTCTCACAGAATCTTTTATGAGAGTTGAATGACATCTTTCTTTTTGTAAACAAAACAGCATTTTTAACCCACCTCATAAGATGATGACCAAATATTTATTATATTTGTCATTCTTTGGTGTGTGTGTGTGTGGTTTGTTGGGTTTTTTTCTCCCACCAGAAGGAAGCCTTTTCTTAGGAAGATTAATGAAACTCCTAGGTAGCACAGTGATCAGAGAACTGGGCCTACAGTTAGGAAGACCCAGTGGCCTTGGGCAAATCTCTGTCTGCCTGTTTTTCCTCAACTGTGAAATGGGGCTAACAGCACTTAGCTTGCAGGGTTGTTGTATGGATCAAAAGAGATAACATATGGCTAAGATGACAGGAAAAGATAATGACGAATGTTTGAGGGGATGTGGGAAAACTGGGACACTGATACATTGCTGGTGGAATTGTGAACGAATCCAAATATTCTGGAGAGCAATTTGGAACTATGCCCAAAGCACTATCAAACTGTGCATATCTTTTGACCCAGCAGTGTTTCTACTGGGCTTATATTCCAAAGGGATATAAAATAATGTATAATATATAATATATATATAAAGAAGCGAAAAGGACCCATACGTGCAAAAATGTTTGTGACAGCCCTTTTTGTAATGGCTAGAAACTGGAAACTGAGTGGATGCCCATCAATTGAAGGAAAGCAGAATAAATTGTGGTATATGAATGTTATGGAATATTGTTTGTTCTGTAAGAAATGATCAGCAGGATGATTTCAGAGAGGCCTGAAAAGACTTACATGAACTAATGCTGAGAGAAGTGAGTAGAAGCAGGAGGTCATTGTACATGGCAACAACAAGACTGTACAATGATCAAATCTGATTAATGCTGATTAATGTGACTCTCTTCAACAATGAGAAGATTCAGACCAGTTCTAATGATCTTATGATAAAGAGAGCCATTTATACCCAGAGAGAGGACCGTGGGAACTAAGTGTGGTACACAATATAGCATTTTCACTCTTTGTTGTTGTTTGCTTGCATTTCTGTTTTCCTTCTCAGGTTGGTTTTTTTTTTTCCTAGATCTGATTTTTCTTGTGCAGCAAGATAACTGTATAAATATGTATACATATATTGGATTTAACATACATTTTAACATATTTAACATATATTGGACTACCTGTCAGCTAGGGGAAGAGGTGGGGGGAAGAAGGGGAAAATTTGGAACAGAAGGTTTTGCAAGGGTCAGTGTTGAAAAATTACCCATGCATATGGTTTGTAAATAAAAAAATAAAATTTAAAAAAAGATAAAATAATAGTAGTGCAATAGAAATGCTTATTTCTAAAAGAAGATACTGGGCCAAAACACTTAAAATGAGGAGATTTTCATGGCATGAGAGAGAAATCAAATCACTCTGAAGCTCTGGAAGCCAAGAAAAAGACTGCCATCCTTTTAGCTTGGCCCATTTTGATCACATCACTTATTTTTGATTCTGTACTGCTTGGTCACCAAGCCAATCTGGCTCCTGCCCAATTTTCTTCTCTAGGAACTCTTATTTCTTGCAGTTGAGTCTCGATGAAACTAAGGATTCCAAAGGGTGGAGGGCCCTCTCTGAAATGCCTGCAAATTTCTGGGAAGACAGTGGAATGAGAAAGGTTGCAAAGAAGCCAGATTCCTAATGTTCTACCTCAAAAATCGCAAGAGAAATGCTGAAAACAAAATTACCAGAAATTTTTACAAGAAAATTAAAACTTCAATGTTTTAAAGACAATGAGCAAACTGAAGAAAAGCAGATACTTTCTTTTTTTTTTTTTTTTAAATTACAGAGAAAGAGAAACAAGGGAGGGAAATATTAGAAGTGCAAAAACAATATGAAAAGTTGCATGAGGAACAAAGTAATAGAGATGGACTCAAGTGGGTAACAGAATAAAAGGAACATTTTACATATTCCTTCCCCCATCACCAAAAATATAGCTTAATGCAGCAGAAAAACCTCAAGAGGAATTAAAGGAAGAATTAAGAGATCATGGAAAAACTTCTCAAGATGGATAATGAAGAGAATTTAGAAAAATTCAATGGGTCTGGCCAAAAAACAATGCAATGGAGGAAAGAACATAGTTGAAGTAGAAAAACAAGGTCAGAAGGTAACCCAACTGGAAAAAATATTTGGAAGCCATGCAGGTGTAAATTTCAGATTTGGAAGATGGGTCTAGGAGAAAAACAATCTCAAAATTTAGGAGTGAAGGAACACCAGAAAATATTAGAGATATTAACCTTCCCCCTCCTTTTTTAAATTTTTATTTTTTTACATAGACACAAAGAAGGCTTTAATCATGAGCATGATTAATCATGAACAAGTCATAAAACTTTCTAACTTTTAATTTCCAGATCTGTAAAATGGGTGGGGGAAAAAAAGAAGGCAAGTAGTAAGAGAACTTAAATTCAGGGTTGTGAAGAGCAAATGTAATGAAGTCATTTTTAAATGTCAAAATTTCCTAACTTAATTTAATAACAAAGAATACTTGGTTAAAAAAAAATGCTTATTCCCTTTCTTCCCTTCTCTTCTAAATCCCAGAAAGAGGTAAATCATCTTCCCTAAGTCTCCTGTTATTCTGTGACAATGTGGGAATTTAGTAAAACTCCAGTGGATAAATTCTGAATACCTTTTTTCATACCACTCTGATGTACATAGACTCCCTCCCCTTTGAATTTTTTTCAGTTTAGGAAAATGAGGACAGAGATTTTAAATGCTTTAAAAAAAAAAAAAAGCCCTATAAAATTACACTTTTAAGAGTTTTTTTTCCCAGACTTTGCATTATAGATTTAAAAGTCTTGAATTATACCTGTTGAGAAGTTAATCTTAATTCATTATTGAGTTTTATATTATGGGAATGGGCCTACCCCAAGACATTGTAGATTCTCCTTGTTAGAAATCTCCCAGCAGAGAATGGGTGATGAATCACTTTTTGTTGGGGTGTTAGAGAATTGTTGTCAAGGGTGGGTAGAACTCCCAGTTCTGAGATTCTATTATTTTTAAAATTTTTGATTTTCAGGCAGAAAAGATTGCATCTCAAATGATTACAGAAGGCCGAATGAATGGATTTATTGATCAAATTGATGGAATAGTTCATTTTGAAAGTAAGAAGAATTTTCATTTTATTGTTATTGTTAAAATGCAAGTCAGTAACTGTTAAAGTGGATGTATGAAAAAAGAATTTCTTTCCCCAATAGATGGCAGTAATTTTATTCATAGGAAGACTGTGACATTGTACCCGATATAAGTGAGACTGTCTAATAATTATTATAATTTTCTAAGAATAGTAATAATCTTTGGGCTTTTTTGCTTTGGTGACACATTTTAATACTATTCTTAATGATTGTTTCATAATCAATTTATTCTTTTGTGTTAGAAGAAATTGTAGGAGAGGTCTGACCTTGAATCTGTAGTATTGTTTTGACTCCAAGACAGCTTGGTATAATGAAGAGAGAGAGAGAGAGCTGTCCTGAAGACAGAAAGATCTGGATGCATGTCCTGCCTGGGTGACTCATGGCAGCTCCCTCATACTGTAAATTATAAAGCAGGCACCAGTCTACATGGATGGAGGGAGGACGTAGGAAAGCCCCTAGGCCAGTGGAAATGGATCTCTGAAGGCACAGTGACTTACAAAACCACAATTAAGTTTTGTCTGTGTTGTGCTGTGTCTTTATTTAATCTGTTAAAACATTTCCCATTTACATTATAATCTGGTTCCTATATTCTTCCTATATATCTCTTATCTTAAACCAATGAAATCACAAGTCTAGTCCTTGTCCCTATCCTTCTACTTAGAAGTACTGCAGATCAATGAAGTTTTTATGTTTTTCCTTTTTTACTTTAGCTCGTGAGGCTTTGCCAACATGGGACAAACAGATTCAATCACTTTGTTTCCAAGTGAATAACCTTTTGGAGAAGATAAGTCAGACAGCACCAGAGTGGACGGCACAGGCCATGGAAGCTCAGATGGCTCAGTGACTCAACACTAATTTGATGGTTTCTATAGTGTCTCCTTTATTATACAGATTAATTTCACTACAACTCCAAAGAATCTGTGCTATGACCCTTCACATTTCAGTGTCCTCTTACAGCAGAATCTATTTAAAGAAGCATTATTTAAGAGGAGATGGTATGAATGAACACTTTAAAATTTCTAAATCCTTAGTACCCCTGTTTGATGGGTGTCTATGAGACTAATTCAGTTGTTTTGAAAGTGTTTGTTTAAATTGATGGAGTGAAATCTCTGTGACTAAAAAGATTTGTTACAGTTCTTTACCTTGTGGTATGTTGTGTATGTGCTTTCTTCCTCTCAGATGTTCCAATAAAGAGGGGAATGAGCCAAATAAAAATTTTTTTGTGTGTTTTAGTTATTAAATATTTTTTCTCTTCAGCTTCCTATAGTTATATAAGAAAAAAAGTTCCTTATTATGACTTCACATCTGTTCCTAATTTTTTTATTTAAAAAAACCATATCACTACATGTTCCATATTTACATGCTTAAATATTTATTATATCTCCAAAAATAGACTATAATATATAGCCCATTGCTATATTTGAGATTTAGAGAGTCAGGGTATCATTATTAAGTCATTTAGAGAATTTCCTCAAAAGGATGTGAAATCTTATTTTTTGTAACGTATAGACCAAAATTCATTGTCAGTAAACTAAAGATTTCTGAGAGAGCTAAATTGTTATGTGAATAAAATGCATAAAATTAGTATCACTTGAATAATATAAAATGTATGCAAAAAATCTTACTCTGAATATTCTTTATTTGTTTTACATTCAAAAAGGTCAAGCCACATGTTACAAATCAAGAATTATTATAAGAATTACAGTAAGTTGCAGGTTAAAGTCTTCTGGGAAGAGGTCTTAGAAATAAAGAAGAGCTTCACTTCCATGGCACTCCATTTTGATTAAACATCTTTTTGGCATGTAGCAATTTAGGAGCAAGAATTAGAGGAATACCTAAAGAAATAATTTTTTCAGTTGTTTCTTCATTAACAAACTTCATCTGCAAAGACAAAAAATAGCTGAATTAGAATCTAAGGTAATTTAAAAATATAACCTTGTTCTAATTCTCATGTCTTTAATTCTTTTTCAATATTTTGTTCATTTAAAGTCTTAAAAGTTTGGGGAACAGGAGATGGGCCAAGGAAATGAGCAAGATTTAAAATTGACTTAAGGGGATTCTTACTTTAAGCCAGGTCAGAGAGATAGTCACTGTAGTTTCCTCTATACTAAAATCTTAGGAATTATGGAGTCCTCTGAAAATTCATATTACCTAATCTCCAATGAACCCTCATACTCCTGCTGACTCTAATTTCTCTTGACACAGTGAAACATAAACACAAGATTGCATATGAAACCAAATTCCTCACTTCATACCACTTTTAAAAATTAAATAGCAAATTTCACACATTACTTTCAAGACTTGTGTATTTTCTTCTCTTTTTAAAAATTTTTAAAAAATATTTTTGCAATTACATGTAAAAACAATTTATACCTTTTTAAATGTTGTAAGTTCCAATGTCTATACCTTCCTCTCTATTTCCTTCTAAATTTCTGTTTGTTCATTAAAAAAAAAAATTCCAACACCTCCTTCCCCCTTTGTTTTTCTGGTATCAATAATACCCAACTGTTCTGGCTTTTAGTTCTCTCTCTCCACCATTGCCAAAATCTGCCCAAAGCCCAAGAAACTGCTTCAGTAGCTTATTTGTAGCCTCAGAAGAAAAATAAAGACTACCTTTATTTGGCATTTCAGGCCTTTTATGAGCTGTCTCCCTCTCATCGTTTCAGACTGATCATATATGATTTCTCATGCTATGTTTCAGCCAAGTTCCTCTTCTCTGTATGATTTAAAGGCTGCCCTTCTGCCCTATTGCCTCTTCTTGAGACTTGGCCCCAGTGTTAACCCCTTACACAGAGCTTTTCATAATCCCCTAGTTGTTAATAGTCTTTTTTTTTTTTTTTAATAATAGCTTTTTATTTTCAAAATACATGCAAAGATGAAATTCAACATTCACAAAACCTTGTGTTCCAAATTTTTTCCCTACCTTTCCCTCTCTCCCCAGACAGTAAGTAATCATTTATATGTTAAATATGTGCAATTCTTCTATACATATTTCCAAAATTATCATTCTGCACTAGAAAAGTCGAGATTAAATAGGAAAAAAATTGCAAACAATAAAAAAAGTGAAAATACTATGTTGTGATCCACATTCAGTCCCCTCCTTCTCTCTGGGTGTATATGGCTCTCTCCATCACAACATCATTGGAACTGGCCTGAATCATCTCGTTGAAAAGAGCCACAAACGTCAGAATTGATCATTGTACAATCTTGCTGTTGCTGTGTACAATGATCTCCTGGTTCTGCTCACTTCACTTATCAGTTCATGTAAGTCTCTCCAGGCCCCTCTGAAATCATCCTGCTGGTTGTTTCTTATAGAACAATAATATTCCATAGCTTTCATATACCATAACTTATTCAGCTGTTCAACACTGTCCATTAAATTGACCTAATCTAACCCTTTTATTTTTACAAATGAGATTGAAACTCATGGAAGTTCAACATTCATATTAAAGCCCTTTGAGTGCAAATCCTCTACTGGATTTTGACCTATCAAAATATAAAATTGAGTAGGGAAGGAAGAGCTAACGCACAGAACGATGTTTTAGGGACATTAGATACTGGCTGGTGCATAGGGGAGCCAGTTTATGATTATGATTACCTTATTTAGTTCAAGACTCAATATTGCCCACAAAATAGAAAATTTTGATTATATCAAATTAAAAAGCCTTTGTACAAACAGAACGAATGCAAACAAGATTAGTAGGGAAGTAACTAACTGGGAAAACATCTTTACAATTAAAGGTTCTGATAAAGGCCTCATTTCCAAAATATATAGAGAACTGACTCAAATTTATAAAAAATCAAGCCATTCTCCAATTGATAAATGGTCAAAGGATATGAACAGACAATTTTCAGATGAAGAAATTGAAACTATTACCACTCACATGAAAAAGTGTTCCAAATCACTATTGATCAGAGAAATGCAAATTAAGACAACTCTTGAGATATCACTACACTCTGTCAGATTGGCTAAGATGACAGGAAAAAACAATGATGAATGTTGGAGGGGATGCGGGAAAACGGGGACATTGATGCATTGTTGGTGGAGTTGTGAACGAATCCAGCCATCTGGAGAGCGATCTGGAATTATGCCCAAAAAGTTATCAAATTGTGCATACCTTTGATCCAACAGTGTTTCTATTGGGCTTATACCCCAAAGAGATACTAAAAAAGGGAAGGGGACCTGTATGTGCCAAAATGTTTGTAGCAGCCCTGTTTGTAGTGGCTAGAAACTGGAAAATGAGTGGATGCCCATCAATTGGAGAATGGCTGGGTAAATTGTGGTATATGAACGTTATGGAATATTATTGCTCTGTAAGGAATGACCAGCAGGATGAATACAGAGAGGCTTGGAGAGACCTACATGGACTGATGCTAAGTGAGATGAGCAGAACCAGGAGATCATTATACACTTCGACAACGATATTGTATGAGGATGTATTCTGATGGAAGTGGATTTCTCTGACAAAGAGACTTAACTGAGTTTCATTGGAGAAATGATGGACAGAAACAGCTACACCAAAGAAGGAATACTGGGAAATGAATGTGAACTATTTGCAATTTTGATTTTCTTCCCGAGTTATTTTTACCTTCTGAATCCAATTCTCCCTGTGCAACAAGAGAACTGTTTGGTTCTGCAAATATGTATTGTATCTAGGATATACTGCAACATGTTTAGCATATATAGGACTGCTTGCCATCGGGGGGGGGGGGGGGGGGAGGAGGGAGGGAGGGGAAAAAACGAAACATAAGTGATTGCAAGGGATAATGTCGTGTAGAAATTATCCTGGCATGGATTCTGTCAATGCGAAGTTATTATTAAATAAAATAAAATTTATTAAAAAAAAAAAAAAAAAAAAAAAAAAAAAAAAAAGACTCAATATTGCCAAGTAGGCTTTTACTTTGCTCAGTCCCTTCATCTATAGCCATCACAAACTCAAATTGACATTTTGCAGTTGTCATTCCAATCTGACTCCTGAAGTCAGAGGTAACTCCGCATTTGTTTTATTTCTTTTTGGTACCTGGTAAAGGATTTGTTACATGTTGGAAGTGCTTAATAAATGATTTTTGACAGATTGACCAAATCCTGAGTAGGCTCCTGGGAAATCGACCATTCTAATTCATTGTACCTGTCCACTGAATGGGGTGCCAAACTAAACTAAATTTATTTCTCCTAAAGAAATCAACCTTTATGATAGCGAGAGATCTAAGTTTTCTTGATTGGAAAATACAAATTTAA